>NC_091743.1:91846457-91878957 GCF_043380555.1 Nothobranchius furzeri
CTAAGAAATAAAAGCCTAACCCTCGAGGCTACAACCACACTCAGAGCTGGAAAGCATATTGCCTTCGATAAGAGCTCAGCTCCGGGACTCAGAGAAGATTTGAAGTGTTTTCCAGCTGCTTTCAGTTCAGAGGATGAAGTTAAAGGAGCTTTTTATTCGGGTTTGGTCCAGTGTCTTTCAAAAGGGTCCTAACAGAGTCAGCCGGGGCTTCTCGGTGTGCTTTTCACGTATTCCCAGGCACATCCAAAACAAAAGTCCCACAGTGCTTTTGTGGATGGTGGTTGCACAACTTTACCGGGACAATCTGTTTTCCCTCTGAGCTGCAGGACAGAAAGACCTGTGGTTGCTGCATTTTCCTCCATAGAGTAATGATGTTTTAGTGATGTACTAGAATAAACAAAACAACTCATGTCATCAATAACTCCTCGAGCGTTTAAGCAAGTTCATCGAGGATGTACAGCACTGTGGGGGAACATCTCCGAGCTTAGCCCGGAGACGGTTTTTCTCTAATGGAGGTACTGAACGGTTAAAATTATGTACAGGAGAAAAGTCTGGAGGAAAACATCACGTCTGTGCCTTTTTATTAGGTATGTTTTTGTTTTGCCACGGATAAAAAATGAGCTACATCTCTGGAAGCGTTACAGCGCCTAGCATAAGTTAGCATTATAGGATTATACCTGGATCCCACCATAACCCTCAATCCAGGTGTTTTGCAGAAGCTTCTCCTAAGTTAGGGTCACCGAGGTCACAGAGAGACGATCCAGCCTGCACTACTGCTTTAGTCCATTTGATTTATAGATTTGTAACGCTCCTTCCTGCCACCGGTCATGGCAGCTCAAGGTGCTGAACACAGGTAAAAGCTTAGCTTTGACCTAGGCACCACCAACAGGTCTTGGTCAACTCCCTAACCCTTTTAATCCAGGGGGAGGGAACCCTGGTCCTGGAGAGCTGCTAACATGTTTTGGAGGTTTCCCTGCTCCAACACATTTGATTCACCTGTGCAGCAGCTCATCGGGCTCTGCAGAAGCCTGTTAATCACTTGCTGATTAAAATCAGGTGTGGGTGTGGGACTGAGTTTTGAAGGTGGTCTGAATTGTAATAATTAGAAGCTTAAATTAGGTAAAACGTGTAGTGGGACAACTCTACCTACGTTGTCCTTTTCAAACACATGTTTTTGACTTTTTTCCTGTCCTGTTTGTCTCTGATCTTCCTGCGTCTCCTCTCAATCCTCCAGAAAACTGCTGCCTGGCCTTTTTACTTTTCACCTCATGAGCTACTTTTGAACTAAGCAGATAAAAGAGATCTACCCACCAGAAAGCACCAGAGAGCGGACATGAACGATCATGATAGTGAGGGTCTGCTGGGAACGCCTGGCAGAAGAACCTGTCAGGACGGTCTTCAACTCCCACCTCCGGCAGAGCTTTGACCGCGTCCCGAGAGCAGTGGGGGACATCGACTCTGAGTGCGCCTTGTTCCACTCTGCGATTGTTGAGGCGGCTGTTGCGAGCTGTGGTCGCAAGGTGGCCGGTGCCAGTCGTGGTGGCAACCCCCGTACCCGCTGGTGGACACCAGAGGTTCGGGGAGCCGTCAGGCTGAAGAAGGAGGCCTACAGGACGTTGCTGGTGTGTGGGTCTCCGGAGGGAGCAGACAGGTACCGGATAGCCAAGCGGGGTGCAGCAGTGGCAGTTGCCGAGGCAAAATCTCGGGCATGGGAGGAGTTTGGTGAGGCCATGGAGAAAGACTATCGATCGGCTCCAAAGAGGTTCTGGCAGACTGTCCGGCGCCTCAGGAGAGGAAGGCAGCAACTCACTCACACTGTTTACAGTGGGGATGGGGAGCTGCTGACGTCAACTGGGGCTATAGTCGGACGGTGGAAGGAATACTTTGAGGAGCTTCTCAATCCCACCTACGCACATTCAGAGGAGGAACCAGAGCTGGGAGACCTGGGGATGGACTGTCCAATCTCTTTGGCAGAAGTTGCTGAGGTAGTCAAACTACTACACAGCGGCGGAGCCCCGGGGGCGGATGGGATTCGTCCTGGGTATCTCAAGGCTATGGATGTTGTAGGGCTGTCATGGGTGACACATCTCTGCAACATTGAGTGGTCATCAGGAGCAGTTCCTGTGGAGTGGCAGACCGGAGTGGTGGTCCCCATCTTTAAGAAGGGTGACCTGAGGGTGTGTTCCACCTATAGTGGGATCACACTCCTCAGCCTCCCTGGAAAGGTCTACTCCAAGGTACTGGAGAGGAGGGTCCGATCGATAGTTGAATCTCAGGTTGAGGAGGAGCAATGTGGTTTTCGCCCTGGCCGTGGAACTGTGGAACAGCTCTACACCCTTGCAAGGGTGATGGAAGGGGCATGGGAGTTGGCCCAACCAATCCACATGTGTTTTGTGGATTTGGAGAAGGCTTATGACCATGTCCCCAGGGGCACCCTGTGGGGGACGCTCCAGGAGTATGGGGTGGGTGGCTTTCTGTTAAGGGCCATTCAGTCCCTTTACCAGAGGAGCATGAGTTGGTAGCTGGTAGTAAGTCGGACCTGTTCCCGGTGAGGGTTGGACACTGCCAGGGCTGCCCTTTGTCACCGGTTCTGTTCGTTACCTTTATGGACAGAATTTCTAGGCGCAGCCGTGGTTTGGAGTGGGTCGAGTTTGGTGGCAGGAGAATCTCGTCTCTGCTTTTTGCGGATGATGTGGTCCTCCTAGCTTCATCCAGCTCTGACCTTCAGTTCTTGCTGGGTAGGTTCACGGCCGAGCGTAAAGCGGCTGGGATGAGGATCAGCACCTCCAAATCTGAGACCATGGTTCTCGACCGGAAAAGAGTGGCTTGCCAACTCCGGGTCGGGGGAGAGGTCCTACCTCAAGTGGAGGAGTTAAAGTATCTCGGGGTCTTGTTCACGAGTGAGGGTAGGAGGGATCGGGAGATCGACAGGTGGACGCTGAGCCGATCTGTCGTGGTGAAGAGGGAGCTGAGCCAGAAAGCCAGGCTCTCGATTTACCGATCGATCTACGTCCCAATCCTCACCTATGGTCATGAGCTTTGGGTAATGACTGAAAGAACGAGATTGTGGATACAAGCGGTCGAAATGAGTTTCCTCTGTAGGGTGGCCGGGCTCAGCCTTAGAGATAAGGTGAGGAGCTCGGACATCCAAGAGGGACTCAGAGAAGAACCGCTGCTCCTCCGGATCAAAAGGAGTCAGTTGAGGTGGTTTGGGCATATAGTCAGGATGCCTCCTGGACGCCTCCCTGGGGAGGTGTTTCGGGCATGTCCTGCCGGCAGGAGGCCCCCGGGTCGACCCAGGACACGTTGGAGAGGTTACATCTCCAATCTGGTCCGGGAACGCCTTGGGGTCCTGCCGGAGGAGCTGGTGGAGTTGCGGGGAGAGGATGGTCTGGAGCTCCCTAGTTGGGATGCTGCCCCCGCGACCCGGACCTGGATAAGCAGAGGAAGACGACGACAACAATTATTATTTACTTTTCTGTTATTTATTAACACACTATTTTATACATTTAGTTACTTATTCCATCTTATTCACATGAAGGCGTCATATTCTAGCTACTCACACACACACATATATGGGTGCACTAAGGTTTGTCTCATGGAAAGTACATGGAGCTGGCTCCAGAGAGAAGAGATTAAAGATTTTTGATCAGCTAAAGAGAGTGCAAGCAGACGTAATATTATTACAAGAGACTCATAGATCTGCCACATCCGCAGATGAACTTAAAACACTGAGTTTCCCAGCATGTTCTCTGCCTGCTATACTATAGGCTTACTCTCACTATACTCTAGGCAAAGAGGTGTAGCTATTTTAATACACAAAAACATCAATTTCACAGTATTGGACATAGTTTCAGATCCAGAGGGTAGATTTATAATGTTAAAAATATCTGTACAGAACCAAAGCTTATGTATTGTCAGCATATACTGTCCAAATATTGATGACCCTCCATTTTTTCATAATTTTTTCTCTGTACTCTCCGAACACTTGGACTGTCCACTTATACTTGGAGGCGATTTAAATTTTTGGATGGATATTTTAATAGACAGGCTCAGTACAGCTGGGACTCAGCGCAATTGGCAATCCACTAATATAGTTAAACAGTACATGAGTGATTATGGGCTTTGTGATGCATGGCGATCTCTTCATCCTAACCGTAGAGAGTATACTTTTTCTCACACGTCCGTCACTCTCATTCACGTTTGGATTATTTTCTAGTCAGCAGCTCAGTGGTGGCTGACATTTCAGACACTGAGATACACCCCATAGCTGTCAGCGACCATGCTCCAGTTTCTTTAACTCTGGTAAACAAAAAGACAATCCCACCAAACAAAAACTGGAGGTTTAATACATCACTGCTTAAAGACGAAGGTTTTATAGATTTTTTTAAAAAAGGAGTGGGCTTTATATTTAGAACATCATGACCTGCCTGGAACATCAGCATCTATTCTCTGGGAGGCAGGAAAGGCAGTGATGAGAGGTAAAATAATCTCTTTCTCATCACATAAGAAAAAAAAAACAGAAAACAAACGTATTCAGGAGTTAGAGGAAATCATCAAGTCTTTAGAGGCATCCACAGAAGAAGAGGTAATGAGCAAATTACGGAAAGCTAAATTAGAACTTCTTGGAATTATTGACAAAAAGACACATTTTTTAGCACAAAGACTACGAATAGAAAACTTTGAACATAGTAATAAATCAGGCAAATTTTTTGCTGCCGGAGGAGCTGGTGGAGGTGGCCGGGGAGAGGACGGTCTGGAGCTCCCTAGTTGGGATGCTGCCCCGCGACCCGGACCCGGATAACCGGAGGAGGAGGATGATGACGATGAACGATCATGCGTTAATTATATTTTGGGGTGACGCCTCTTTGAGAATTTTACTGAATAATCAGCACTTATCGACCTCTCAGCTCAAATGAAGTCCCAGTATGCTGAGAGTCCAAGGTAGAAACAATATCAACACCCTTTTGGGGGCACCAAGCCCCCCTTAGCTCCCCCACAATTCAAGCCCTGAGTGCAGAACATTTAGTGAACTGTTTGTCGAAAGGAAATGAAAAAGTTGTGATCACATGAACACACTCACACAGAAAGACAGCCTTGTGCCATTTAAAAGCCTCTCCCACTGAACTCTGCTGTTGCTTTTCTGTTTAAACTGAAAACTTGGCTGTGGTTCAGGCCCCGTTTTCATGCCAACTGTGTGTGTGTGTGTGTGTGTGTGTGTGTGTGTGTGTGTGTGTGTGTGTGTGTGTGTGTGTGTGTGTGTGTGTGTGTGTGTGTGTATGTATGTGTGTGTGTGTGTGTGTGTGTGTGTGTGTGTGTGTGTGTGTGTGTGTACCAACCCTGATGCCACCCTGGCGCTATACAGCTCCAAACTCTCATTAGCAGGCCGAGTATAACCCCTCCCAAAGGCATTAATGTTAGCTGCTACTGATTTGCACATAAATAATAATATCTTTTAAAACAAAGTCCTTTCTCTCTCTCATGGTTTAATGTTAATCTGAACAAAGAAGGAAATGGTTACAGAAGGTGGTAAATGGAGATTCTGCTGATGGTTGGGTGTCGGTTTGAGGATCTGATGCTGCTGCTACACATTGTTGAAGTAAAACAAAACTGAAGAGTAAAAGATAAAACAACTTTAGCAAACACAATCATGTGCTGAAATCTGAATGTAACAGCAGTGTAATGGTATCCATCCCTAATGGATCAGTACACACCTCCATTTTGGGCCTATAGTTTGGTTTATGACCACGGGGTGGTGCAGCTGGTAGCTCTGTGGCCTTGCACCAGGAAGGTTGCAAGTTCAGGTGTAGCAAAAGAGAAAATGAACAATGAATGGTGACATCATCACTTCTCCACCTGCGGAGGTGCAGACACACAACAGCATTATCCGTGATCACAAGGATTTCTTGTTTTCTGACTATCTGTGATGGAGCCTGCCAGCCTGTGATTGGTCAGAACACCGCTTTCTTCATCAACAGCACCGCCATAGAGAGCCTAGAAGGCTGCAAATGCACTTGCTGTGTGCCGACATGTACGCGTGTTTTAAATGGCATTCTCGCGTAACTTGCATTGACTTAAAGCGTTTTTTTGTGCGCATCCACCGAAATTAACACAACACGTTTGAATGCTGCAACATATGAGAAACCAGTAGGTGGAGTTGAAAAACGAGCGAGACTCACTCGCCACGGTCCCTCTGTCTGGTTTAGAGGTCTTTCATACTATCTGTGATGCCACTGCTGACCTTTTTCTGATCTCAACCAGTTACTGATCTCTTCTATCAACACTGTTTGTTTTGGTTGTACCACACAAACCCGGCTCTCTACTCAGTCTGAGTACTCTACTCTGCCCCCTAGTGGAATACTCCAGTAGTACATGCAGTGCAGTGCCATGCAGCAGCAAATATGTGAACAAAGAAGTAGCTTGCTGCCTCATTGCAAGGTTAAAAGGCAAGTATATTCTGGCCCAATAAGTAGCCTAAGTCTAACACTTAGGGTGTTTCTCAGTGTCAAGGAACCTTGCCTTGATGTCTTGGCCCCGCCCCGGTTGCCAAGGAGATACGTCATCAGGAGCCGCCAAGACGTGTTCCAATGTTCATGTTCTACCGAGGCGTGTGTTCTTCGTTTGTCAGCCGTTTAGCTAGCTGAGCGAGGATACACGGGAGGTGTCTTGTAGCCTAGCCTTGGTCAAAAATTACCCACAATACACCGCGGTATTAAAAAAAACGGCGGATCAGAAGCCGGCAGCTACTTCGGGGACAGTTTTCAAGTTTAAAAGTAAGTCAGCTAATTTAAAATGTTATTTTTAGATCCAAATAAGTTATCTATGGTTGGTTAGTTGCTTAGTAGTTGCAGCTTCGGTGGCTAGCGTGTAGTAACTCACTTATATATTTAATTTAATAAACATTCAAATTCAATTCAAAGATACTTTATTAATCCCAGAGGGAAATTAGAGTTTCAGTACACACAATTCTGAGATCAGACATACATACATGGACACATGACAAGAATTGGTGACTGTGGTCATTCACAACCCGAGTCGCGCTACCGTAATAGATCAAGAGGGTTTACATGAGGACAGAGTCAGGGGGAGGGAAAAAAGGCACTTCAGAGTTACCCACCACAGAGAGGGCAGCTGTGCTCTGCAAAAAAACACCTCAGATATGCACACAGACTTCAGACATTACACAACATAAGTGTCCACTAGGTGGGGAGGTAGGGTTGGGACTCTCCTCACTTCAGTGCGTGCAGCCGCATGGAGCAGCGCTCATCACCTCTGTTTGGACAGGGGAGGGAGATAATGGGTTAGAGAGCACATTGACTCCTAGATACGGTTCCACGGCCTTCACCGGTCACATATACACAATTTAATAAGTAAAAGTCTCGTTATATATTTATATTGAATCTAATACGTATAAAATATAACGTTATCTCCCATGTCACGTGATGTTACGTGACCGCCATGGAAGCCGCGGTCCCGTGATGTAAGTCTGTTCCATTTAACCGTTTTCTTTGACCAAGGAAGGACAGTGTCCTCATAAGCAAGGCGCCTGGCCTCGCAAGACATCGCCTCGCAAGGCCAGGCGCCTTGACACTGAGAAACACCCATTAACCCGCTCCCATGTATTTTAGAACAGATTTTTATGGCTATATGTTATGAAACTGCCAAGATTTTTCTATAACTGGGCATCTTTTTATTCATTTACAACAACATTTCTATGGATATTGCCAGAGATTAATGGTAAAACTACACATTGTCACTTTAAAGCACATTACAGAGATGCTGAGAGGATGAAGCCTTGACTTAGTCTCAGAATTCTGAGAAAAAAGTCTGAATTGTAAGATTAGATTTGACTTTTTTCAGAGTCATGTATCTCTTAAATATTTAGAGATTTGTTATCATTTTAGAATAAATACCATTTTATTTCTAAAGTAGGAAGACAAATGGCAAGATTATGGTTATTTCTTTTCAATGGGATGTTGACGTTAGTGGAAAATTAATTTAAAACAATTTTTAAAAATGGATCTAAAAATATTACTGGTACTTTAATTAGCATTCTGCTGTGGAAATTCAGCAGAATTTTTATGAAAACATCCAATAAACTGGTTAAACCTGCACATTTTTACTTAATTTGATTTACATTTTTAAAAGGATTTCTTGGTTTTAAAATGATTACAGCTAAAGTTACTCAGAGCCACTGTGGAAGAGCCTGAGTTCACTTGGAGCTGTGAGATAGGATGAAAGCGTTTGCTGTTTAAGTGGAATTCAAATAGACATGAAGTGAATGATAATAATAATAATAATAACATGTATGTGTAACAGTTATTTTGAAAGGCAGGATAAAAAATTTCACCAATTTCTGTAATTCTTTTGTTGCATTGGAATTTCATGTTGTCCCACATTTGGCAAGTTTGGACCCCCCCCCTCAGTCCACGCTGACGAGGAGCAGCACCCCCAAACACTGACCAAGCAACTGTATGGCAACTGCTGGTAAAAAAATCTTATGCTGAAATGGATTTTTAAATGGTTTCAAAAACGTTTTCTGTGTAAACGTGTTGATTCCTGCTGTTAAATTGGCATTTTTAACATGGGAGTCAATGAGGATGTGCTCACTTCTGGTGCCGGCCCCTAGTGGATGAGGGCGGAACTGCAATAATCATCACTATTCATCAGTGTTGGCTTCACAATATTCAAAAAATGGGTGAGACGAATATTGGCAGTTCTATATGTCTTCACACACAACCAAAAGGACTTTTGCCTCCATCATATGAGAAAACCATGGCACATATCAGACGGGATTCGAACAAAGCCCCGTTGACTTGCACCCATTTTTTCTTGTCCCAGGGACCCATGGTCTGGAAGTAGGTGGGCATGACTTGGGCTCCTGTAGGTTTAAATGTAAAGTTTTATTTGTTTTGATCTGATAAAGGTCCGTCTGGTCACTAATAGCTGCTGGGTTGTTTTTACTCAGGGAAATCCCTGACTTTAGCGTAATGGAGTGCGCTTGCCCGTGCATGTGTGTTTGCTTCTGTCTAACGTTCTCTGTACCATCTGCATTTTGATGCTGTTTGAATTTTGTCCACAGGAGATACAAAGCTGTTGCTAAGTGAGGTGGTTTGCCGCTGAAGAAATGCAGTGTTTGTTCTAAGTTGTTTGGATGTTGCTTTCATGGTGATGTCCTGAGCATTGGCACCCTGAGCAGGCCTCTTGGTTGTTGCTGCTATAGTCAGGCCTTGTTCTCGTCCCTTCATCTGAAGGATTCAGCCCAGAGACTTGAGTTAAAACTGGAAGAATCACATGCATGCTGGGGATGCAAAGAATAAGAGTTGCATGGATTAATTCATGGATGCACCTGTGTGCGCCAGCAGAGCCGCCGTGTGCCAGCACAGGTTATGGATTACATCTATATGCAGTCACTTAATAATCCCTTTGCACTGATCCAATCTGGCCCACGTTTAGGTGACTATTAGACAAGCACTTGCTTTCTGAGTTATGTTTGTGTGTGAAGCAGGGCTCACCTGATCTTCCCTGTGTGAGACTCTTCTTCTGGTGCTGTCCTGTTCACTTCACTCATTGCTCACTTCCTGTGTTCATGAAGCACTTTGCATTGACCATTTAGGGCAGAAGGTGGGTGTGTAGGAGGCGGGGCATGATCCTGAACCCCCTGAGCACATTTCTGGGACGAATGGGATTTATTGAGCTGGAATTGTGTGCTGCTGTTTTATTGGTCCACATATTACTTTGAGTGAGAAAACCTTTCTTAAGCAGAGTTTTAGTAACGACGGTGTGTAAAGTTTTTAAATGAGGCCCCTGGTGATTAAAAGTTACCTGCAGAGCGTGATGGCCTGCTGAATCAGCTGTACTGAAGCGGGGAAACAACTAAAACATGCTGGATAGGGGATCTCGAGCATCTGGGCTTGGAAGCCCTGTACTAGCTCATCTAAAGAGCTAGTTGACGGTTTTGTGGGACATTTTATCTAAAGTGATTAGTGGACAAGAGCTGCTGGGTCACAGGTCGCCTGGGTGAGAGTGTCTGGTGTTTGAAAAGACCACCGATGACCCCAGGTTACTTTACTGATGACGTGTCCCAGCGCATCCATAGGATACATCTTACAACTTCATCAGAGTACCCAGGTTTAGGATCTACTGAATCCACACTGAGGTGATGACACCTTTACTCACATAGAGCTTCATGACCCTCCTGACCCCAACAACTCCTCTCTGCTGGAACAGATAGATGATCTACTGATCATGTTCAATACGAACCTTTAAACTGTGTGTGTGTGTGTGTGTGTGTGTGTGTGTGTGTGTGTGTGTGTGTGTGTGTGTGTGTGTGTGTGTGTGTGTGTGTGTGTGTGTGTGTGTGTGTGTGTGTGTGTGTGAGAGAGAGAGAGAGAGAGAACATTTGTTTGTTATTAAAAGTGTCTCGTTGCTGTGTAGTCATAAGCCAAAGGAAATGAAGACATTTTTCAGATGTAATATTTCTGAGGATCACTGTGGGGTTCAAGAACTTTGTATGGAATGTAAGAAGAGTTTGGTTACAGGAACACACACACACACACACACACACATGCTCAGTCACACACACACAGCATATATTCAAGTAGTGTGTCTATAGTTACATTATGATTTCTTAGTAAATATTCTATTAGGTGAGAGATAAACTTTATTGTATTTATCCTAGTGGATCTATAATTAAACGGGTAAACTAGTAGTAGCACATCCAACGTCAAGGAAAGCAAAAAGTTGTTATCAGGAGAGGGAGAATGTTTAAGTGGTTAGCAGTAGTGTGCTAGACGATGGCCCCCTCCATGAGGCCACCACAGCTCAGCAGAACATCGTTGTAGCTTCTTCTGGGGAGAAAAACACTTAGAGAGAAAATAAAGTTAACAGCTGAAATAGCAGGAAATAATACAGTTAAAGAGCAGATAGTAGAAGAAAGCAGTAGAGTGTGGAAAGTGGTCAGTATATCCTCCAGCAGTCTAAGCCTATAGCAGCATAACTACAGAGATAACTCTGGATAATCTATCCTATTTAGATGGAGGCATGTTGGAGGCAGGGCAAGGGAGAGCCGTCTTTACCGACTGTACACTCCACCTCCCTCTACTCCCCCACTTGTCCAGATTTAGGCTAACATCAGATTTTAACCATAGGCCCTATCAAATAAAAATGTTTTATGCCTATTCTTAAAAATAGACAAAGTGTCTGCCTCACGGACTAAAGCTGGGAGCTGGTTCCACAGGAGAGGAGCCTGATAACTAAAAGATCTGCCTCCCATCCTAATTTTAGATATTCTGGGAACCACCAGTAGACCTGCAGTCTGAGAGCGAAGTGCTCGGTTAGGAACATATGGAACAATCAGATCACTGATGTATGATGGAGCTTGATTATTAAGAGCTTTATATGTGAGAAGAAGGATCTTAAAATCTATTCTGAATTTAACAGGTAGCCAATGTAGGGAAGCTAAGACAGGAGAGATATGGTCTCTCTTTTTAATTCTCATCAGAACTCTAGCTGCAGCATTTTGGACAAGCTGAAGACTTTTAACTACATTCTGTGGACTTCCTGAGAGTAATGGATTACAGTAATCCAGTCTTGATGTAATAAATGCATGAACTAGTTTTTCAGCATCACTCCTGGAAAGGATGCTTCTAATCTTAGCAATATTCCGAAGGTGGAAGAAGGAAATCCTACAAACCTGTTTAACCTGGGATTTGAATGCCATGTCCTGGTCAAAGATAACACCAAGGTTCCTTACTTTGTTCTCAGAGATTAATGTAATGCCATTCAGGTCAGGCGATTGGCTAAGCAATTTCCTTTTCTGGATTTCTGGTCCAAAGATGAGAACTTCCGTCTTGTCTTGATTTAAAAGCAAAAAGCTTAGAATCATCCAATGTTTTATGTCCTCAAGACAAGCCTGTAATCTACCCAACCGATTAGGTTCATCAGGGTTAATGGATAAATATAACTGAGTATTGTCAGCATAACAGTGAAAGTTTATCCCATGCTGTCTAATGATTTTACCAATTGGGAGCATATATATATAGTAAAAAGAATTGGTCCAAGCACTGAACCCTGTGGTACTCCACAAGTAACCCTGGAGTATGAAGAAGATTTGTCATGTACATTTACAAAATGAAATCTGTCAGACAGGTAGGATTTAAACCAGCCTAACGCTGTTCCTTTGATCCCTACAACATGTTCAAGTCTTTCTAAAAGAACATTGTGATCAACTGTGTCAAAGGCAGCACTGAGATCTAACAAGACTAGAACAGACACAAGATTCTTATCTGAGGCCATGAGAATATCATTTGTAACTCTCACTAATGCAGTTTCAGTGCTGTGATACTCTCTAAATCCATACTGAAATTCCTCAAACAGAGCATTAGTGTTTAAATGCTCACATACTTGGATGGCCACTATTTTCTCCAGGACTTTGGATAAAAATGGAAGGTTAGATATTGGTCTATAATTCATTGGGTCATCTGGATCCAGAGAAGGCTTCTTAAGTGAAGGTTTGATTACAGCAACGTTAACATCCTGTGGTACGTAGAGATTTTTCTATTATTGCACTAATCAGATCCTCTTCTGGAGTTTAGGCAAGCTGCCATTTTAGAATCTGAGGCCAAAAACTTTGTGATGATTAACATTCATGTCACTCTCCAAAGTTTTGGCCACAGCTGTAGTGAAGCCTCGCCGACGCTGGTCTGGATACTGGTGCTCAGATTTTCTTAGCTGAAATCCTCTTCAGCTGAAATGGCTTCCGTCTGGAGTTCTGATCAGCTGCTGTAGTGTGTCACCTGGTGGTTTTCTAAGGTCATACATAACCACTTCAAAGAACCGTTGGCTTCCCATCCTGCATAAGTGAAACACAGAGGAACCTTGCACCACCTTTTGTCTCAGCAGCAGAAGCTGGTGGAGACCCTTTTAAAGTTGTGTTTGAGCAGGCTGTCAGCTGGGTGGCTGTAAGGAGACCTGCTCCTCCATAATCTCATCTGTTGGTGTTAAAGAATGTGCTAATTACAACCATTTTACAGGAGCAGGTGACATCTTTTGATGTAATATTACCCTCCAATCCTATTAGCCTAACGCACGTCAACCCCACTCAGCGCTGACGGTAACCTGAAACAGAGACTGCTGCTCTCAGTCAGCCAGAGCTCTTTCTTTCCAGATCAAGTCAGTAACTTGTTTTTGTTTGTACACCTCCACACCTTTTAGGTCACATGCACAAAAGAACATTCACAGCTGAGGTTTATCATCTGAACAGAATGGATTCACCCTAACCTGTTGGAAATAATGTACACTCATCAAGCTGAGGCTTTCACAAACGTGTGACAAGAACATGACCAGCAGAGGTGCGGACTCGAGTCACATGACTTGGACTTGAGTCAGACTTGAGTCATTATTTTAATGACTTCTGACTTGATGAAATCTATAAAGACTTGACTTGGACTTGGACTTGAACACCAATGACTTGCGACTTGAATCAACTTGCATCTGTTGGCTTGATGATGACTTGAACATATTTGATATTTTAGCACAAAGTGACTCGACATGGACTAAAACCATGAATCATTCTTGGTTCTGGGTCTGATCTTGTTCTGCTGAATGCAGCAGCGCTTTGTTCCAGCTCCTGCTGGTTGAGTCAATAAATGAAGCTTTAAGAAGTTTTATTTCTGGTATTTATTTATTATTATTGTCATTAAATTGAAGTTGGACAGATGACTTTATTATGACTTGATAATTCAAAGTTAAGGACTTGGACTTGACTTGGACTCCCACATCATTGACTTTGGACTCGACTTGGGCTTGGTTTGATTTGGACTTAAGACTTGACTGGAAAGACTTGTGACTTACTTGTGTCTTGCAAAGCAGTGACTTGGTCACACCTCTGATGACGAGTGACATCAGAAGCATTCGGCCGAACAGCTGATCACGTCATTCGACTGAAGATGACCTCCTCCTCGACAATCCGTCTGACATGACAAGGAGGCTTCCGCACACGTCTGAACTACAGAGAACCCACATGATGCTTTTCACATGTACTCCCTCGTGGGATCATGTGACCATGTGGGATTACATGCAAAAAAGTATTAAAACGATTTCAAAAATGATTCAAAGTATGTTTAAAATGAGAGGAAAATATAGAAATTGTGATTAAAAAATAATAATAATGTAAGGAAAGGAAAGGGAGAGAGAAAATGAATAGAAAAGAGGGAAACCATTGGATCCCGGGAGAAGTGGAAAAGGTAGAAAGATCTGAATAAGGAGAGGGTGGCGTTGAAGGTCCTACCAAAGCATGAACAAGTGAGTATTCAGCTGCTTTTTAAAGGAGACCACTGAGTCCACTGATCTCAGGCTCAGGGGGAGAGGTCCAGAGTCTGGGGGCCACAGCAGCAGATGATCTGTCACCTTTGACCTTTAGCCTGGTGCTGCACAACCAGTAGGCTTTGGTCACTGGGCCTCAGGGACCTGTAGGGACAAAGAAGATCAGAGAAGCTCGGTCATCTAGGAGGGGCTCGGAGTAGACCCGCTGCTCCTCCACATCGAGAGGAGCCAGTTGATGTGCCTCAGGCCTAGTCCACACGTAGCCGGGTTTTTTTTAAACGAATATCCGCCCCTCCAAAAACTGGCATCCACACCACCTCGTTTAAAAAATAAAACTCTGTCCACACGTACCCGGATAAATACGTTGTTAAGGACATGCCAGACCTGTAGTTTTCGAAGTTTTCCCACCAACTGGCAGTCCTTCCCGGTCTGACCCAGAACCTGCGTCGGTGTCTTTGCCGAAAAACCTGCCTTGGACGTGAAGAAGCCAGGTGCCGGGCAATAGCCGTTCGTAACCTCGTCCTTCGTCTGTGGTCTTCCGCAAGCAGCAGTAATTCCTCTTGCAAAAACAAACAAGCAAAAAGCGCTTGGACAATTGATAAAGCGAGCGCAGCTCTGAGGGCATCCATGCTGTCGGCTAGTGTAAACACAGGTCGCACACGTGATGTCAGCATTTTTTTGTCGCGGAAAGTGACGTTGCGGACCTTAAAACTCCGGTTTTGTCTGTCCACACGCAGACACCCAAAACGGAGAAAACGCAGATCTTCACTTTGGCCGGAGTTTTTAAAAAGATGCGTTTTCGTGTGGATGACAGGCCAAAACGTAGAAAAATATCTACGTTTTGGCAGATCCCCGGCTACGTGTGGACAGGGCCTCAGACATCTGGTCAGAATGCTCCTGGACCCCTCCCTGCATTTCTGGGCACTTCCAACTGGGAGGAGACCCAAGTCCCAGGTCACGCTGGAGGGACTATGTCTCCCAGCTGGCCAGGGAATGCCTTGGGTTTCCCCGGAGGAGTTGGCCCATGTAGCTGCAGAGAGAGAAGTCTGGGCCTCTCAGCTTGGGCTGCTGCCCCCATGATCCAACTCCAGATAAGCAGCTGAAAATAGATAGATGAACGGACACCTAAATTTTCCCTCTGGGGACAATAAAGGAATTTTCTTTTGTATTTGTTTCTCAACTGAGGATTATTTTACAGAATAAATCCTGCTTTTCATTTAGGAGAAACAGCTGGCTGCTGTCATCCTTTTGTTTCTGCTGGTGGCATTGTTTATATCCTGGTAATGTTCTGTGAATGCTGGACGCTGGAGCACTAAGATCTGTATACCCCCCACTCACCACTGCCCTTTGTCCACCTGCAGACCTCAGTACAATCATGTGATGGATTAACAGATTCATAGTCTTGTGCAGTGCCAAATGGTTTATCTTTTTATGATAACTAATAAAAGCAACAGCAACATACTCTTACTTTTACCTTGGTGTAGATTTAACATTATGTTCTAAAAACTGTCTGCTATTCTATGCATCGATGACTGCATTTTAGATAGCTAAATTGCTTTTATAGAAATCACATTATTATAAATAATAATAATAATAATAATAATAATAATAATAATAGATAATAATAATAGATAATAGATAATATTATAGTATAATAATATTATAATAATTCATAGATTATAAAAAAAGAAGAAAAAAGCTCTATATGCTTTTATTTTGACGGGAAAAGAGATATCCTGTTTCACGCAAGCGAACTGTACGTTAAACGTCATCGCGTTGTTGTGCGCGCGGGACCTTTGAGAGAAGCGAGATAAAAACAAGAAGAAGAAAGAAGCAGGTAAAACGTTAGCTAGTACGGCATTATCGAGCAGGTACGTTAGTAAAAGGCTGTCTAGTATCATGTGTACGAGCTTACGAGACCGCAGCGTGAGTTTTAATCAGACTTATCTCTGGTCTGAGCAGGTTTGTCAGCAGTTTACAGACATTAACGCCACTTCAGATGCAGCGACAGTGCTAATGCTAAGCTAGCTGGCTGCCTGCGTAAAACTGCCAGGAAACCTCTTTTCAGGAGGTGGACATCTGTAACTGAAGATGATGGCAGTTTTATATTTTAGCTTTGATTTCAATCACAATCTTTGAACGTTGGCTCTGTGTTCTTGTGTTTTACAGCGTTGTTAAAACACTCTGAGCTCCACCACACAGAGTTGTGCTCTGTTTCACCGTCTGCGTCCCTCCTGTCTGCCTGATCCAGCTGCCATGGCGATGAGGAGCGAAACAGCAGTGGAGGCAGAGGTGGAGGAGGAGGAGAACTTCGGCCCACAGCCTCTGAGCAGACTGGAGGTTCGTTTCCTGACTTGTTCCCTCTGAGTTATTCTGGTCTTCTTTCACTCGAACTTTGACTTGTTTTATGGATGTTTTACAGGTTTTTCCTATGATTCACGTGAAGTAAACGTAAATGTGAATGCACCAAAGCACATTAAAGGTGAAGCTGTCAGCTTCACTCTAGGACAAGAAGTCTCCTTTGTGTCCAATCTGAATTGTAAATGCAGTCCTACAGGACACGTATCAGACAGTAGTAACCTCTCAGATACCAGCTGCCAGGTGCTACCTACACGAACATGACCCCAGAACCGCTCTCACACACCAGCGAAGAGTTTTGTCTTCTCTTTAAAAGCAGAAGAGGTTCTGTTGACGGTGGTCATTTCTCAGCTGGAACTAAAATCTGCAGCTCACATTAACTTCTTATTCAGGACCCTTCAGTATCGTATTGTGTGTGCTTTTATCTCAGACAAAACGGAGCTGTTTGATGACGGCAGTGATCCACTTTGGTCTTTGTCCTGTTTGGACTAGCTGTTAGCTCATCAATCTGGTCAGGACTAATCTGTTTCTCTAAACCGAGTCGGCTCAAAGAGCCAGGCAGTGATTGGTCAGAACCTTTTACAGAGTCTCCCTACAAAGATCTTAGCTGTATGTTGTCTTGTTTTATCCTCTAAGCTCAAAATGATCATTATTATTATTTTTGGTTTATTCAAAAGCTGAGCGCTGTTTCACCTGAGAGCTTGTCACTATAAGAACCCTGTTATGGTTTTAGTCTATGATCCAGTTCAGCAGCTCCAGTAGTTTCTGAGAGGGGATCACTGATTACCTGCTACTGTGGATGTGGAACAGCGTTTGTGCTCCTTTAGGTCGGTTCGGTCAGTGATGTCTGTACAGGGCTCTGGTTTTCCTGACTCAGTGGAATGATACTAGACTGGTCCTTGTCTTTTCATGCAGCAATGTGGCGTAAGTGCCAGTGACATCAAGAAGCTGGAGGACGCAGGTTTCCACACCATCGAAGCTGTGGCTTATGCACCGAAGAAGGAGCTGCTGAACATCAAGGGCATCAGCGAGGCCAAAGCAGACAAAATCTTAGTAAGGAGCATATTTTTATTCTCTGAGACATTAATATGCTTCTAGGAGAGAAGAGATCCATGGCAGCAACACCACCTATTTAACACTAAACACTAGGGTGAAATTAAATTGGTGAAATTATGGTGATGCAATATGTATCACGATACATTCAGGACATTAGCGATTTTTATTTATTTATTTATTTTTGACTGAATTTATTGTAGGAAAATTCAATAAACAGTCCAAACTGATACATAACATGTTTAACATGAGGTATCTGAACCATAATAGAGATTTACATTTCAATGGTGGATAGGAAACCCATTGCACACTGCTGCCATCTAGCGGTCAGCGTTTGCATCGCACCAAAATAAAAGCAAATACACAAGTTTGCATGTAAATTCTTTCAAAAATTAGACTCACAGCTTTTGAATATGGATGTAATATCACTAGAAAAAATATCAAGCTATATTGCCATATCGATATTTCCTTACATCCCTAGGCTACGTTATAAAACTATATCAGAAGCGTGTTGTTAATTCAATTGAAAAATACTTTATTAATCCCAGAGGGAAAGAGTCTGGACTTTAAAATCTAACAGATGTTACATTGAAAAACCTCTCTGCCCTTCTCACTCACTGACTCTCTGAAGAAAATGTTCTCAACGAGATGAAGAACACAAGCTTGCGATTGGTCAGGACGCCGCTTTCGTCAACAGCATTGTCATTGTGCTCTCAGAACCATAAAGCAAGCTGAAGACGTGTAGCAGCAGACCGAACACGCGTGTGCGTCTCCAACCTGTGGAGATGACGCAGAAGCATAAACGAGTCTCTTGAGAACAACAGGCTTTGTTTTACGATGCACATCCTTGAACCCAGATGCATCACACCAAGCCACACATGACAAACCGTCCCGCAGCGCTGATGAGGGCTCTAGTTTTGTTGCGCCGTTTGTGTCAGCGGACATTGTAGGGTCGGGGAGGGGGGCGGGGCATGACTATATATAAAGTGCTGGGGGAATCCCTGCACCTGATATGTGCAGGTAAACATGGGGGCTCCTGCGCGTGACGTAGAGATGACTGTCTGGAGTTTAGAACCAGAGGCTTCATCTGAAGTGGTCCACCTTAACCCCCTCTGTGATGTCACCAACACGAGGTTATTGAGTAAATGAAAGGGCCTCAGAGCACGGGCATGTGCACATCTCTGTCTGGACCAGCCCGACCAGCAAAGAACATTTTGAGACGTTGGCAGATGACCACACTCAGAACTTTCCAAGTGAGCTCTGACCATGTGGTTTTTACTACTATCACTGTTTTCCAGGAACTGGACTCGCTTTTTGGCAACAAAAAAATGGTTTTATGACCAACAGTAGTTGGCCCTTTTGTTCTTTTCTGTTTCTGAAATGCTTAAGAGATGACCGAAGCACCTGGATCAGGGGGTGTAGGAGCAGGAATGACCTGAAGCCCCGCCCCCACAAATGTAAACAAACCAGCAGTCTTCATCCACCAGACTGGGACATTCTCGCATCTCACTCGTTAGACAAGCACCAGCCCCTCACCCTTATCTGGACACAAAAATGTTGGAACAATGTTTTGGGGGCATCACTGTGGGTCGGAGACCGACACAGAAGTAGCGCCAGGCGGTCTGAAGGTGACACGTGTACCGCCCAAACATCATAAAAGATGCACAGAAAAGGCTGGAGCGACCTGGGACCACGCCCCCTACCAAACAAGTCACCATGCAGCATTTCCCCCAGAAAAGTTGCCAGCCATAGTGCACGTGTGTGTGTGTGCGTGCGTGCGTGTGTGTATGCGTGCGTGCGTGCGTGTACTAACTACAGCGACATCCTCTGATGCATCCATGCAGCTCAGTACCACACCTGTATGATGTCACTAGTTACTAAAGAGCCAATCAGCTGGCAGAGATGCTGGTGAACGTGTAAAACTACGTGACTCAACTTAAGGAACAAAGTAGAATCCAGCTGCTGTTGTTTATTTGTTGTTGTTTATAGAAACTAAATGTATCTGCAGGGCTTCAGGCCCAGGGCGGAGTTTTAGACCTCCGACCGAACCAATCCAGACCTGTTATTAATAGTGTTGTGTATTATTTACACCAGTCAGTAATGTTTACATCCACACCTGTTATTAATAGTGTTGTGTATTATTTACACCAGTCAGTAATGTTTACATCCAGACCTTAGACATGAAAAAAATCAATATTACTTTAAAAATGAAGAGAACAGTCATCTGTGAACACTTTTACTCTTGAGAGGTTGTAGCAACCATTGTTTGTATCTGAGAGAAATTGTGACATCTGGTGCAAAAGAATTTGTTGTTTGTTATAAACAAAAGAGTTGTTGATCAAAAACAGCATCAGACGCAATCTGTCGTGCCAAGTCCACGCACCCTAAGTGCGTGTGGAGGTTCTCATTCAATCCGGGGGTCGATGGTCTCTGGCGGTGGAGTGAACTCTGATATCAGGAACCCGTAGACAGTTCCGATACGACCCGTCCAGTCGGAGATCCTCGAGGTGAAGGCAGGAAGTTGGAATGTGTATTTGTGTCTAAGGTTGATGTTTGCTTGGTTCTTAGAGAGCTGGTTGTCTGGTGTCAGCTGCAGCGTTGCAGAGGCTTTGACTGGAGGTCAAAGGAGTTTGTTTCAACAGAGGCTTCACAGGTGGAAACCTGAATTAATCAGGAGTAGTTCTTGTTTTATTAAACTGCTTTGTTAGGATTTCTGGCCAAGTTTGGCCGATCAGAATTTGACACGTTTCTGAGTATTTACCAACATCCCTCAGAAGCCACGCCCTCCTCAGACACTAAGATGTTTTTAACCTTAATGAGTATCTTATTGTAACGTGTGTGAGTGTAAACAATGATTAATTGTTAAACATGCTGATCTGTGATATAACTGGATCGTTGTAAGAACAATATTCATGTCAGATTCATCGATTAAAGCACAGATTATTCAAACATCTGATTTAAACATCTTGTTCATTCATCACATCTGATTATTTAACTTATTACTATAAAATCATGGAGTCTTCACTTATTCAGAGTGAAGAATGTTGACGTCTGGCGTTCACAGAGAGTGCAGGAACCTTGGGTGAGAACGTTTGTCTTCTGCATGTAAACACGCGCTGAGCAGAACCTTCTGGGTTTGGAGGTCAAACAGGAAGTGGATTTATTTCTGTAGATGAAAGGTTTTTATGTTGTTCTATATGTAGGTGAGAACGGATCCTTTTGGTACGTTACACCAGCCTGTGACCAACAGTCACTGACATCGTGTTCTTGGTTCACTTCGAACCACATCGAAGCAGGTAAGGGGAAGGGTGGCATACAGCGACCAATTACTGACAGGAAACAGTACTGAGCTGAGAAGGTTGTCATGGAAACCGCCCATAAGTGGTGGGTTTACACCGTCAGGTCACCCCCACTTCTGTCTGCAGAGGGTTTTGATGTCTGAGATGGAAGAAGTGTCTTTACTTTAGGTGAACAGCAGATAAAAATGGATCATCTAATTCCCAAAGGAACTTCATGCAGGGAACTAAATGGGGGAACTGTACTGCGGATCAGTTAGTGGCTCTTCAGATGGTCTAGAGTGTTCAACTCTGACCAATTTCTCTTCATTCTGCTTTCATGTGCTGGCAGACAGAAGCAGCCAAACTGGTCCCAATGGGCTTCACCACAGCTACTGAGTTCCACCAGAGGAGAGCAGAGATCATCCAGATCTCCACCGGCTCCAAAGAGCTGGATAAGCTCCTTCAGGGTGGGTTTTGTGTCCTCAGCAGAGCGCGGGGGTCGGGCCAACACTAAACTCTGTTCCTGTGCAGGTGGGATCGAGACTGGCTCCATCACCGAGATGTTCGGAGAGTTCCGGACGGGGAAAACCCAGCTTTGCCACACGCTCGCTGTTACCTGTCAGGTGTGTTCTGCTGAGTCAGCATCAGCTGTTGGAGCTTCACGTCCTGATGTGGTTTGTCTTCTGTCTGCAGCTGCCAATTGATCAAGGAGGTGGAGAAGGTAAAGCCATGTACATCGACACAGAAGGGACCTTCAGACCTGAGCGGCTCCTGGCTGTAGCTGAGAGGTGAGTTCCATTATTTACAACCTGATCTAGTTGGTGGAAGAAGAAGAAGAGATCTTTTCTATAGAGCCTCTCAAGAAAAAATCACGAGGCACTTTACAAACACAAAACATTTAAAATATAAAAATAATTTAGAAAATGATTTAAAATATGTTTCAAATGAGCAAAAAATAGACAGTTGTGATTAAAAAATGTTAAGAAAGAGAGAGAGTGAACAGGAAAGAGGGAAATCAGTGGATCTGAGGAAGGTGGAATAGGTAGAGAGAGCAGAATAAAGAGAGGGTGATGAAGAGGGTCATACACACGCCTGAACAGGTGAGTTTAGAGACCACTGAGTCCACTGATCTCAGGCTCAGGGGGAGAGAGGTCCAGAGTCTGGGGGCCACAGCAGCAGATGATCTGTCACCTTTGACCTTTAGCCTGGTGCTGCACAACCAGTAGGCTTTGGTCACTGGACCTCAGGGACCTGCTGGGGGTGTAGGGACTAAGAAGATCACCAATGTAAGATGGTGCTTGTCCATGTAAGGCCCTATAGACCAGAACCAGGATCTTGAAATGAACCCTGAAGTTGACTGGCAGCCAGTGAAGCTGGAGGAGAAGCGGGGTGATGTGGGTGTGTTTGGAGGACTTGGTCAGAAGCCGAGCACAGGCGTTCTGAACCACCTGTAGACGGTTCAGGGAGGTTCTGCTCAGACACGTGAAAAGAGAGTTACAGTAGTCTAAGCGTGAGGAGATGAAGGTGTGGAGAACTGTCTCAAGTTCAGAGCGGGACAGAATGGGACTCAGCTTAGCAACGTTCCTGAGATGGAAGAAGGAAGAGCCAACAAGAGAACTGACATGAGAATCCAGGGTGAGAGCTGGGTCAAAGGTCACGTCAAGATTCCTGACAGAAGGTTTGGTGTGAGAAGCAAGCTGACCAAGAGAGTCTCTGACTTTGGGAACCAGCTTGTCTGGGGCACAGATGAGGATCTCAGTCTTATCTTCATTCAGCTGAAGAAAGCTCCCACCATCCAGGTTTTGATAGAGTCTAAGCAGGTGTGTAACAGCTGCAGCTTAGACATCTCATGGGGCTTAAAGGAGATGTACAGTTGGATGTCATCTGCATAAAGATGGTAGGAGATTCCTTTGAAGGAGCTCAGGATGTGCTGAAGAGGAAGCAGATAGAGGAGGAAGAGCAGAGGCCCCAGCACAGAACCTTGTGGGACACCATGGGTAAGAGAGGTGGTGGAGGACCTAAACTTGGAGACGGCCACAGAGAAGGAGTGCTCAGAGAGATAAGAGGAGAACCCCTCCAGAGCAGATCCTGATAGGCCTACCCAGTCTCTCAGCCTCTCCAGTAGCAGGTGATGGTCAACAGTGTCAAAGGCTGCAGTCAGGTCCAGCAGGACCAGAACAGAACAGTCCCCTGCATCACTGTGAGTCAGAAGGTCATTAGAGACCCTAAGAAGAGCTGTTTCAGTAGAATGAGCTCTACGAAAACCTGACTGGAAGCTATCATAGATGTTATGTTCATCAAGAGCAGCTGTGAGTTGTTTAGCCACAACCTTTTCCAAGATCTTGGAGATGAACGGAAGTTTAGAGATGGGTCTGAAGCTGCTATGGAGCTGCTATGAAGTGTAAATGCATCTTAAGTCTTCTCTCTGTGTTTGTGATCAGGTACGGGCTGGTGGGCAGTGACGTTCTGGACAACGTGGCCTATGCCCGGGCTTTCAACACCGACCATCAGACCCAACTGCTTTATCAGGCTTCAGCCATGATGGCCGAGTCCAGGTCGGTCCCAGCATTCAGGCTGCCTCTGGTTACATCATTACAGCTAGCTTAGCATCCGAGAGAAGCCACCCAGACACCAAAGCCCAGTCAGAACTCTGATTAGGTGTTCTGGCTGTTAGAACATCAGATCAGGTTTCCATTAGAGAAGTCCTCCTGATGGGACACCAAAAATCACAGAAACAATGAAAGGAATTTAGTCTCATTCTCCTTTGTAGACCAGCTCAGTTTCTTTTTCACACTTCCTCTTGTTCTCAAGGCTGAAATGGTGTAGAGGTGGGCCGATACGAAGTTTCATGGTTCTGACATGTCAGAGGTCAGGGTCCTTCTCTAGATGCTCAAGTCACAAACAGCTAGTAGCTCTAGCCATCCTCAGATCGCCGGTGATGGTGGCGTCACTTCCTTTTATCGGCGGGCAACAGAGGATGGTGTTGCCCTCTACTGCCCATGTCCTCCATGCTGATGACACAGTCCCATTCGTGGTCCAGTGTGTATGTCCCATCGTCTCTGTTCACGGTCCTGTCCGCACGCCTCCTCATCTTATCCTAACCCTAGCTGTTCTTTGTAAGAAAAACATGAAACGTTATTAAAACCACTGCAGGAAAAAGGGTAAAATAACTGAAAAATGATGTATACAGAATGGATTCCAACAGCAAACATAATGCCAAGAATTTATGGAACCCCAAAAATACATAAACAGAATACTCCACTAAGACCCATAGTTGACAGCATGGGGACACCGACATGGCAAACGAGATGAGCAAGGTCATCAGCTCACTATTGGGTAACACAGATCAACACTGTACAAATGGCACATAATTAGCAAAATAACTGAAAAAGTAAGCTTTATAGAAGACGACACACTGATGATGTCACATCCCTGTTCACAACAACACCAACCCATACAGTTAACAGGATCAGGCACGACAAAGCTTTACATGAATGGACAAACCTCACAGCAGACCACATAGCACGACTGATAGACCTGGTAGCAAACTCCACTTCACTTACAACAGAACTACATACACACTACTGGAAGGCTTTGCCATGGGAATCCCACCATCAGCCACCCTTTGCAAGTTTTTTATGGAAGATCTGGAACAGAAAGCCACTGCAACAAAACGCCGAAGGACAAGATACCAACAGATAAATGTGAGTCGTATACGAAATACCATGCAAACTGCAATAAAACATGCATGGGGGACCCAAACACCAACTCTACACACACAATAGAACATCAAAACAAGTCACAAACACACCAGAGCAGCAAAACAAGAAGCAGAAAGCACAATAAAGAGATCAGCTGTAACAGACCACTGCTCTAGGTAAAACCATATCAAGGACTGGGACGATACACGGATTATAAACACAGAACAACAAAAATATCAAGATGGATCAAACAAGCAATAGAGATGAGGAGGCGTGCGGACAGGACCATGAACAGAGACGGTGGGACATACACACTGGATCACGAATGGGACTGTGTCATCAGCAAGGACGCGGGCAGTAGAGGGCAACACCATCCTCTGTTGCCCGCAGATAAAAGGAAATGACGCCACCATCACCGGCGATCTGAGGATGGCTAGAGCTACTAGCTGAAACATGTCAGGTAAACAAATAACTTTTACTAAACCGTGTAAGAAAAGAACAAAAAAAAGGATCATAAAACAGGTGAATGAAATAATGGGCTCCTGTAGCAGCTCTCGTCTGATTTCATAGCAGGGCTTTGTGTCCATGTGGCTTACGGATGAAGTAGAAGATAATATGAACGAGTTGGTATCTGCATGTGTTTAAATAGCATCTGAATGTTAAATATGACCGCTCAGCCGGAGTCGGGTCGCGGGGCAGCAGCCTAGGTCGACAGGCCCAGACTTCCCTCTCCCTGGCCACTTGGGCCAGCTCCTCCGGGGGGCGTCATTTGGAATTCTAGGATGTCCAAGGAAGATCCCGCCTTTCTTGTCTCTGATTGGCTAGAAAGGCTCTACTACGATTGGCTGTATCATTTAACAGCAAACTGGCTGTCCTCGCTAAGTGCTGACTGTCCTTCTGCCACCAGCAGAAAGCTGTTTTGGGGAGTTTAGTAAAGAAAATGTGAACTTAGCGCTAGAATAAACATTCTGTCCTGGTTAGCAAAATATTTTATGTTTTATGTTTCATAAAAAAACAGAAAAACATAAAATGTGAATTTTAAATCTTGTTGCATTTATCTAACTGTTGGACTTTCTTTATATATCTTGGCTCTGAAGCGTTAGAGCACACAGGATAAACATGTGTGCCGTACCTGGGTATGACATTTAATAAAACTGCCCTATTCTGCCCAGCTGTGTGCATCAGGTCTGTTGCTTCTCTAGAATAATGAAAAATGGGTCTAAATCATAATCAGCTTTAGCTTAAATTTTGATTAAATGATACACATTTAATCTGATGATGAGAGACGTGCTCCAGCTTGTAAACAGCCTATTAAAGCAGGATAGCCTAATAATGAAGTGATGAGATAACACCAATAGAGCCAACAGATATAGTCAGTCTACAGGGAGATAAAATGCTACAAGAATTATTACAAGTTCACATTTGATGTTTTTCTGGCTTTTTTGAAAGAAACTGAACCTGATTTGTTGCTAAACAGGAAAGGATGTTTATTATTATTATTTATTAAAGATCATGTTGCCTCTGTTGCTCGTTCATGCCGCTTTGTTCATTGAGCTCCACTGGCTACCGCTAGCAGCACGCATCAAATTCAAATAGCTAACACTAGCATACAAAGTCCGAGATGGAACGGCTCCCATCTACCTGAATCCTCTTGTAAAGGCTTACGTCTCGGCCCGGCCGCTCCGGTCACCACAGGATGGTCGGCTAGCAGTGCCTACACCACGCTCAGGACAATCCAGACTCTTCTCTTGCATCGTTCCACAAATGTGGAATGACCTTCCAAGCTCTACCAGAACTGCGGCTTCCTTTTCTATTTTCAGGAAACTCAATTTCCCTCTGGGATTAATAAAGTATTTTTGAATTGAATTGAATTGAAGACCCTGCTCTTCAGAGAGCATCTTCTAAACTAGCACCCTCCCTGCACCCGTCCCCCCTCTCTACTGTCCACTCCTTGTTCCCTCCTCTCCATGACTGATGTCAAGTTGTTGTTGTTGTTGTTGGCCTCAAGGGCAACATGCCGATTATCACTTGTAAGTCGCTTTGGACAAAAGCGTCTGCTAAATACATAAACATGAACATATTATAGCGATGAGTTCACATTTTCTTCAAAAAACTTCTCAAGATCTGGCTGTAAACATAAAAACTTGCAGCGAGGGAAAACGGTTTCCTCTTACACGAAATAGCCAATCGTAGTAGAGCCCTTCCAGCCAATCAGAGGCGAGAAAGGTAGGACCTTCCTTGGACATTCTAGAATGCCAAATGACGCTTCCGGGGGAATCCCGAGGTGTTCCCTGGCCAGGTGAGAGACATAGTCCCTCCAAGGTGTTCTGGGTTTCCCTTTAGGCCTTCTCCCGGTTGGATGTGCCCAGAAAACCTCACCAGGGAGGCGTCCTGACCAGATGCCTGAACCACCTCAACTGGCTCCTCTCGATGTGGAGGAGCATGGATCTACTCTGTGCCCCTCCCGGATGACTGAGCTTCTCACCCTATCTCTAAGGGAGAGCCCAGCCATCCTGCGGATAAAACTCATTTCGGCCGCTTGTATCCGTGATCTCGTTCTTTCGGTCACTACCCAAAGCTCATGACCATAGGTGATGGTAGGAACGTAGATCCACCGGTAAATCGAGAGCTTCGCCTTCTGACTCAGCTCTCTCTTCACCACGACAGACCGGTACAACGCCCGCATCACTGCAGACGCAGCACCAATCCACCTATCGAACGAGCCCGACGTACTACCGGCAATGTGGACCAAGCTCTGACACCGGTCATTTAGGGCCCTAACTGCCTGTATCAGAGGGCCTGGTACTCAATACCCCTGGAGTACGCCCCACAGGGCCCCCAAGGGGGTCAAATTCCTTCTCCAAATCCACAAAACACATGTAGGGAAAACTCCTACGCACCCTCCAGGGCCCTCCTAGGGGTATCGAGCTGGTCCAGTGTTCCACGGCCAGGACGAAAACCACATTGCTCCTCCTGAATCTGAGGTTGGACAATCCGACGGACCCTCCTCTCCAGAACCCTGAATAGACCTTACCAGGAAGGCTCAGGAGTGTGATCCCCCTGTAGTTAGAACACACCCTGCGGTCCCCCTTTTTAAATAAGGGGACCACCACCCCGGTCTGCCAGTCCAGTGGGACTGCCCCCGATGTCGACGCGATGTTGCAGAGCCGCGTCAGCCAACACAAATAACAATAACATAATCTAGCTGTGCCAGATTTATTTTCTGTTCATTGTTTACCCAATAAACGTTTTCAAAGAATGTTTTTCAACACAAACTGGATTTGATTTTAGGTTTTCTCTATTAAAGACGGTATTCAGTGATTTTACACACAAGTTATGCACTTTCTAAATAAGATTAACCTCTCTTGTATATTTTTGCACGTTTATTACTTGCTTTTTCGGGGGGGGGGGGGTGATTAATTGCGATTTAGTTTTTTTAGATTTTCAATTAATTAGGTAATTTATTTTAATTGATTCCTGGCCTTAGTTTTTTCTAAATATTTATGTAAAGATCGTAACTAAAGTCAACAGCGGCACACTTCCTGTATGCATGTGTGTTGGGCGTCGCTTGATGCTCTTATTTTGAAGGGCTTTAAGTGCAGCTGGTGTCTTGGCCTGTAACCAGTTACCTCCTGTGGTGTGTGTGTGTCAGGTATGCTTTGCTGATCGTGGACAGCGCCACGGCTCTGTACAGAACCGACTATTCGGGCAGAGGGGAGCTGTCGGCGAGGCAGGGACACCTGGGACGGTTTCTGCGTATGCTGCTCCGGCTGGCGGACGAGGTAGGCTGGACGCGCTGATGTCTGTGGCTACAAGTTCAGGAAATAGTTATTCTATCTATGGAATTACCTTCTGATGGTGAAATCCAGACTTGTTTATTTTCCTGCCTGATGACTGTGTTTGTGCATGCGCTTGTTTGTTTGTTTTCTGGATGAATGGGAGATGGGTACTTGTTGATGGGACCCATTTGGGCTCCTGAAGTCTCATCTTTGTGTTTCTGCAGTTTGGCGTTGCAGTGGTCATAACCAACCAGGTGGTGGCGCAGGTTGATGGGGCAGCCATGTTTTCTGCAGATCCCAAGAAACCAATTGGAGGCAACATTCTGGCTCATGCCTCCACCACTCGGTGGGAACACCTGGCCTTGGCCCTGAAACAGAACCTTTGTGCCTCTTTGCTGTTGTGTTGCCGTAGGTGTTCCTAACACTTTGTGTCTCACCTATGCAGCCTGTACCTGAGGAAGGGTCGAGGAGAGACCAGGATCTGCAAGATCTACGACTCCCCTTGCCTGCCGGAGGCTGAAGCCATGTTTGCCATTAATGCCGACGGCGTTGGCGATGCCAAGGATTGATCCGGCTGAGCAGCAGGAAGTCGTGGCTTGGACTGTTTAGCTGTGAGGCCACTGAAGACCAGATGTTTCCTGCAGACCAGTACCTGGATCGTACTGGTCACACCAGTGTCTTATGTTTGTTGTGAACTTCTGAGAGTTGTACTGAAACACCAGGATGGGATGAAGTCATGAATGTTTCTGTTGTAGAAGGTATGAGAGGGGTGAGGGGTGGGGTCTGAAAAAGCAACCGCTCGTTTCTAATGTCCTGATTTCTGTATAAATACTAGATTAAATGTGTTTTACGATGACAACATTTAGTTTTCTTACAGAAGCACTAGAGAAGCCCACTGATGGTTCATCTGAACTTTAATCATCAGATCAGAGAGCATGTTTGTTAACGGTCACCGGTGGAAAAATCTAAACGTTCAATGGACGATGAAAAAAGATGCATGACCTCCAACATTAACCGGAACCTTCCCCAGTCAGAGGTTCCTGCAGGCCTCACCTCAAACCCAATACGGCCACCGCATGCATGTTGGGTTGTGATGGCCGTAGAATGGACCGCTTACTTTCATTTGTTTGTTCGTATATCAGTGACTTGATCTCTCCAGCTCAGTGGCCTAGTGGTAGAGTGTCCGCCCTCAGACTGGGAGATCAGGGTTCGATTCCTGGTCGGGTCATACCAAAGACTTTGAGAAAATGGGACCCAATGCCTCCCTGCTTGACACTCAGCATTAAGGGGGTTGGATTCGGGGGTTAAACCACCAAATGGTTCCCGAGCGCGGCTGTGTCTGCAGCTCACCGCTCCCCCAGGGGATGGGTCAAATGCGGAGAACAAATTTTGCACACACACCTGTGACAATTAATGGGACTTTAATTTTAACTCTCTCTCTCTTTCTCTCTATATATATGTGTGTGTATATATATATATACACATATATGTGTGTGTATGTATGTATATGTGTATGTATATATACATACACACACATATATGTATATATATGTGTGTGTATGTATATATGTGTATGTATATATACATACACACACATATATGTGTATATATATGTGTGTGTATGTATATATATATATACACACATATGTGTGTGTATATATATATATACATACACACACACATATATATGTATATATAAATATACACACACATATGTGTGTATTTATATATATATGTGTGTATATATACATACACATACACATATATGTGTGTGTTTATATATATGTGTGTGTATGTATATATACATACACATATATATGTATATATATATATATACACACATATGTGTATATATATATATATATATACATACACATATATGTATATATATATATATACACACACATGTGTATATATATATATATATATATACACACACACATATATGTGTATATATATACATACACACATATATATATATATACACATATGTGTGTGTATATATATATATATATATATACACATGTGTGTGTGTATGTATATATATATATATATATACACACACACATATATGTGTATATATATACATACACACATATATATATATATACACATATGTGTGTGTATATATATATATATATATATACACATGTGTGTATAATATATATATATTATACTGGACTGTGACATGTGACAGACTTGCTCCGAGCTCCCACAGACATTACACTTTTCACCTCGTGCACCCCCAGGGGTGCGCGCACCACACTAAGGGAATCCCTGCCGTAGATGGTTTCTACTCGTCACTTGAACGTAGAAACACACTTGAGAACAGCAGGAAATGGTCTATATTTGAAAACCTGATAACCACCCGATGATGCAGGGCTGAGGCTCTGGGCCTTCACACAGATGACTGACTCACCAGACAAGTGAGAAAGTAAACACACCAAATCAAAAACAGCCAGCTCTTTAGCACATGTCATAAATAAATATTCATCCTCAGGCTCCAGCAGGTTTCACACAGATGAGAACATCTGGCGAAGGTCAGGACGTTCTCCACAGCAGCTGCTGAGACGGTCGCTTCACACCTGTCTGTCGGTTAAGAGTCGAAGTTCAGCCTCCAGTTTTCTGGCCTCGTCCCCCTGAGAGAGACGACAAAGCTGTGACAGAAGTCATGAGACGTGGGTCAGAGTGGCACGAAGCCCTTACAGGGTGACCGCTGGTGGGCATCTCCAGGGCCAGCCTGGTCCAGCTGCTGGCCTCACTGGTGTTCCCCAGCTGCTTGTGACACTGCTCCAGACAACAGAACCATCAGACATCTCTTCACTGGTCTCATCACCACTCAGACTGAATGAATGTCCGTTACCTTGGCAACGTATAGCCTGACGGTCCTGGAGAAGCCTGGACTGAGCGCCTCCGCCTGCAGGTTGACACAAACACACACCAAGGCCTTGTAAGTAAACGGACCTGAAGGTGCAGCACCATCAGTGTCTGATCATAACTCAACCCGTCCCTTCAAACGAGCAGAGGCTCAGGCTCACACAGGGTAGAAACGGTGACACCTGGTGGTCGGGAGGAAGACTGTTCCCGAGACACAGAGTGAGGGGTTCTGGTGTTGCAACCTGTCTGGTACCGATATCCACGTCACGTTCAAAGTCTCTTACATCCCCTCTAGACTCCATCCCGAGTTTCAGCACCTCTAGAGGACTCAATGCTGATTGGCTGGTTAGATATTTATGTTAAGCAGCTATTTGACAGGTGGCCTTTATTTTTGTCTAACTTGTCAACGTTGCCCCCCCACCCTGACCCGGTCAGCATCTCCGGCTCCTCCCGATGACCTAAACCTGCTCTGAAGTAGCAGCAGCCTGCGGGACTCAGACCTTCAGGAAGTTTTCCAGAGCATCGTGCAGGGTGCAGGTGGGGGGGCTCCTGTAGAGGGCCGCAGCTGCCTTCCTCTCCAGCCAGTCCCAGGAGGACACCTGCAGCAGCAACAGCAGCTGTTTACCTGGACATGTCCACGTGAGGACAGCAGACAGAGCAGCAGCTGTTACCTCGTAGCACCATCGGCCCAGCAGATAGTAACACATGGGATCGTCGTCTCTGAGGGCCAGGGCCTGGTCCAGATGCTCCTACACGTCACAACAATAACACTTCAGTGACAGAGCCACGCAGACCCATTTCATTGGTTCTGAATCTGGAACCAGTGCCGGTGATGGCTACAGGATCCGTGATGAGGCCTGGTGTGCTTTACCTTCAGGAGGTGACTGCTCTTCAGCTTGCTGTGCATGCTCCCGTGCTCCAAGGCCAGAGCAGTCAGCACGGCAAACCTGCAGAACCACACAAGAGATCCATGGAGTGTTCTGATCCCAGTCCAGTCACAACTCACAGATGTTCTGTTCACCACCTTACCATTTGTGACAGTCAGCATTCAGGCCGTTCTTCTGCAGGGCCTCCTCTGCCTCCTCTCGACCTGCACACAGGAGCTCACAGGTGAACAGGTACCAGAGTC
>NC_091743.1:91883957-91988957 GCF_043380555.1 Nothobranchius furzeri
GGTCAGACATAAATGATCCCTTGATGTGTAAAAGGAAGTGAACAGTGGAAATGTCCCAGGAAAAGAAGAGGGTTAATCAACCTAATTAAATATAATTATATAAAGTCCTCTTTATCTGAAAAAAGTGCAATTTTCCTGCCAGTATTTCCTGGACATGCTTTGATTGCATAATGGAGAGCTCTCTGATTGGCTGACGGAGAGGCTACATTGCTTTGTAAATTGCAAATTGAGCAACAGCAGGGAGATTTGTGCAGGCAGAGACGGAGTTGAGCATGCAGAGAGAGGGCTGCATACGACTGCAGAGCAGGTGTTGCTCTTGCTGATTGATCACTGCACGCTCCAGTTGGTGGCTCAAAAATCACTCCACACTAAAAACCTGAATCAGAATCTGGCCGAATGTGTATATTATTGACAATTTTTCTATATTATATATATCTTTCTATAATATATATATATATATATAATATATTATAGGTACATATATGTATCTATAATATAGTAAACAGCCAGTTTTATATATGTCACATATATTCAAAAGCTACATCAAAACATATATTAAAACCTATATGTTTATGACTTCTTTCCATGTGGGTTGTCAATTGCTTAATATCTCCTATGTTTACCTATGGTAAAGAAAGGAGATATTGTACTCATCTAACTTTAACATAAATTTTGGCAGCTCGATGTGATGTTATGGAAAATGCCATCATCATGAGCAACCAAACATAGGCTATATTAGGCTAACAGTTGTCTATATTCTTTCCCATTTATCCACCAATGGCTGTTTCAATTATTGTGAGTGAAAACTGAATGGTATAGTAGCATTTGTCTTGGCATTAGAAATTGAAAATGTTTTTCAATGTGTTGGCTAGATGGATATACGAAGATTTTTTAAGAGAGTGAGTGAGGAACAGGAGAGAGACCAGGTGGTTGATGCTGAGGAGATCTGCATGGTCAAGGTCAGAGATCTACAGAGAAAACAGGGGCGAGCGCACCGTTATGAGCATTTACCTGAGCACAAAGTTCTCAAGCAAAATTGAACAGTTTTCTATTTAGGAGTGAACATGTAAGAGACATTGAGAAAAAAATAACTATAATTATCATGTGACCTGCAACCTTATGTCAAGTTGTATCTGTACAGTTGACTTTCTGTATTATAAGTTCTACTACTTGCTGGATATTTTTATATATACTGTTATTTTGTCTTGTAATAGTTAATTACACACTCCTTTACTCCATATCATAGCAGTGTTATTCATATATTAAAACTGTCAACTGCACACTCATTTGGCAGAATAAAAGTTTGACAATTATTCATTTGTTCTTTATTGTCATATTTCAGTAACAGTTATAATTAAACAAGTTGTAAGTAAACAAATTAAATAAATGACTACAACATTTCCCCCTGTTAAGTGCAGTAGACTGAAATGAATAGCTTTATTTGGAAATATAACATATCTCATTTTTAATGGACTTACATAAAATCTTTCTTCAACATAGACCCCACTAATGAACTGATTAAGTGTTATTTTTTATGAAAAGAAGAGAGAAAATGCACAAAAGTAGGAAAGGAAAAGAAAGTGATAAAATAATAGGTTTTGTTAAATGTTCTTCATATAATGAATTAATTGACAAAGTTTTTGCAGAGTGTGACAAAAAACGTTCGAGGTCAAGCTCCTGGGGCTAAGCCCCCCCTATATCTCAATCCTAGTGACGTCCATGATGTACACACACGCACACATGTACACACACATGTACACACACACATACATGTACACACACACGCACACATGTACACACATACATGTACACACACGCACACATGGACACACACAAACGCACGCACGCACTGAGGACCTGGCAAAAGTCACACACACACACACACACACCATCCGGACCATCTTTAACACTCACCGTCACCGTGAACATCCTGCGGCTCCGGTACGTGCGCTGCTCCATCCGGACTGTTTATTAACCGGGCCGCTGGCCGGTACCGGTTCTCCGACAGCAGACTTCTTCTCCGGCTCATCTCCCGGTAGATAACGAAAGCGATCAGACCCAGGCCGGCAGTGGCTCCAACAGCGAGCCCGATCAAAGCGCTCCTCCCGAGCGGAGAGCTCATCTCCACCGATTCGTTCCGGTTCTAGCCCCTCACAGTCACGGAACCATCGGAACCAGATGCCTTCAGATGTTTGGTCTCCGGCTGCAGATAACAAGATGTGCTGACGTCACACAGGCAGTGACTTTCTTCTGTGTCGCTAAAATGCTAATTAGCCGTCTAACGCGCTGTTTGTTTACTCGTGTCGACAAAAGCTGTACGCCAGCGACGTCGGTGCCGATGTACGGTAGCTAAGAGACGATCCTAGCGTCACTTCCGGTGTTGCATCGAAATGTGTCCCCCGCCGAAAACACCGAACTTGCGAGCCGTTTTAACAACAAGCGGAGTTCTTTTTAACACAGCAATAACATTAGTATTATTGTTGATTAGCCCCGGCAAACCAGGTCAGACATGTGGGAACATATTTGATAGCAACATGAAATTTGATAAACAAATAGCCTTTTTCAGCTCCGTCTTTTAGCTAAAATAAAATCATTTTTTATCGTTCTGACCTGGAAAAAGCTACACACGTGTGGCAAGTGGCAGTAGTGATAAAGGAATAAGTGGTTAAAAAGGTAGCTGCAACAACGCCACCCTGGGTTAACCAAAGGTCTCACCAAAGGAGACCTCACCCCAGCCAGAGTTGTGAGGGAAAACCATGATCTCCTTCAGGAAACTGACACACTGAACCATGTTCTCCACATGGAATGGTCTCACAGATGTGAACAGCTCAAATGCACCCAGGCTGAGTTGACAGCATTTAGAAACAGCCAAACTGTTGATGCCAAACTAAGGGAAATGGCCTGTATATGAGTTAGCACCTTAGTCCTGGAAACATCAGCTCCATCTTAAAGTGTACGACAGAGCAAATCTCAGAAGTCGCCCTCTCACATTGTGTGACCCAATGCTTCGATGCCAATCTGGTAGCAACACGTTGGACTTGAATGTCTGCTAAAAATTGTAGTTTTAACACAAAATGTTGGACCTTTGAATCCGAAATCCTGGAAGACTGTTGTGGTCATTTGTTCTTCGGGCTTGCCGTAGATTGACACGCATGGGTTTATGGGGGTTGGAGAAGAAAGATGAAAATAAAGAAGTAAAATGTTTTGGGGTTATTTTACATGAACACGGAAAACTCGCTCTCTTGACAATGCTGTGACTGTGTGTGGCGTAAAGTGTAACAATAAAGGAAATACCTGTGGAGCCGGGACGGCCCGTGGGCTGTGTGAGCAGTTCTGGTACTTTTGGGTTGTGTGTGCGAGACCCTCACGAAGGTAAAATGTCAAACATGCCTTAAATTCATGCAAGTGCACAGTTGCTGCCCGGGAAGTGTTAGTCACCTCTTGTAGTTGACACCCCACGCAAAACTCACCCCTATTTCAAAGATTACCACACGAGGGGAAAATCGGCTCAGAAAAGTCAAAAAGTGGCACAGTGTCCGCCCGGCTCAGTGCCAAGGTACTCTGAACACTGTTCACAATAAAAGTGTACTTCATGTGTTGATTATGGGGTGCCATTTGTAAAGTCAAACAGTCATAATCTAACAGCAATATTTTTGGTTATTCAGCATATCATAAGAGAAAAAATGGGAGTTCACTTTTTCAAAGTCATATTTTCACCATGTTATACATACATTTATAAATGTTAAAGTTTCCAAAAATATATTTAGTTAGCAAGCTAAATATTCAATTTATAGTCAAATATTTATTTTGCAAACTAAATATTTAGGTCTGATCTAAACATTTAGTTTGTAAAATAAATATTTATTTTCCGAAAAAAATATTTAGATCCCAGCTAATTTTTTATTTTGGGGCTAAACATTTAGTTTGCAAAATCAGTATTTGGAATATAAATATTTAAGTCTGACCCAAAAATATAAAATATAGTGTGGAGCTAAATAACATCATGGGAAATAAATATTTAGCTGGTACTTAAACATTTAGCTAATATGCAAATTCACTTGCCAATAAGCGGAAGTTGTTACCAAAATAAAAGCTCGATCTCGCTAACCTCTATAAACTCTTGCTCTGAACCAGAACTTGTTTATCTCCGGTTCTATTCTTCTTCAGCCAACACGTTGGACATGTTCAGAAGAAAAGAACCGGAGATGAAACCAGTTCTGGTTCGGATCAAGAGTTTATAAAGAAGTTAGCAAGATCCAGCTTTTATTTTGGTAACCAACTTCCGCTTATTGGCAAGCGAATTTGCATATTAGCAAAATGTTTAAGTACCAGCTAAATATTTATTTCTCACGATGTTATTTAGCTCCACACTATATTTTATATTTTTGGGTCAGACTTAAATATTTATTTCCCAAATACTGATTTTGCAAACTAAATGTTTGGCTCGAAAATAAATATTTAGCTGGGATCTAAATAATTTTTCGGAAAATAAATATTTAACTAACAAATCAAATATTTAGTTCCAAAATAAATATTTAATTAGTAAATTAAATATTTAGTTAGTGAATTAAATATTTATTTTACAAACTAAATATTTAGATCAGACCTAAATATTTAGTTTGCAAAATAAATATTTGACTATAAATTAAATATTTAGCTTGCTAGCTAAATATATATTTGGAAACTTTAACATTTATAAAATGTATGAATAACATGGTGAAAATATGACTTTGAAAAAGTGAACTCCCAATTTTTTCTCTTATGATATGCTAAATAACCAAAAATATTGCTGTTAGATTATGACTGTTTGACTTTACAAATGGCACCCCATAGTTGATGACCTCCCCAAACAGGTCATGTGTGGATGGGATCGTGCCAGGAAACATGAACATCTCCAGCTACACCAGCTAAACTGTGCCACCACCAATGACTGTAGAAGAACAGCAGATAGGACATCAGCATCAGTGAACGCTCCTTTTTAACACCAGGGTGTCTTCACCGGCCTGAAACTGCAGGTTAGAATAGTGTAGTAGTAGTGTTGGTCCTTTAGAGGAAAGTAATACGCTCTACAGTTCTACTCTAAATAGTCCAATTCTAACGTCAAATGATAAAATGACTCCTAATGTTAATGTAGGAAACATTATCCTCTATTTATCCTTTAAGTTCAGCAACAAAACGCTGAACCTAAACAAACACAAGTGGACGACACCAGGAGTCACTGATAGGTATGATCTCAGGGGTCGTGGCACATCTACTGCAGAATAACCACGGAGCCCGTCTGTGCCTACAATACTGGTATGTTTCAGCCTGTTAGTGGTTTTATTGTTGAGCAGGTGCCACGTTTTGACATGTCACACGTCTCCTTTTAAAACAAGTTTAAACTGTTCAGAATACAAATCCAGGCTCGGTCTCGTTGGATTGTTGTAATTAAACTTTTGACTGAACAAACCTTCACATGAAACACTGTTGAAAAGGTAAGAAATTAGTTAGTGTTTTGCCTCGTGTACAGTGACGGAGATAACGGCGCAGTGTGCACGGCTCTGGTGTTGGACGAGTTTAATGTTTGCAACAAGAAGGCAAAACAGTCGAATGGCAGGGTTCTCACTGACCAGATATTTCCCGTATTTGACCGTTTATTGGGATGCAGAAAGAACAGAAAGAACTACCCAGACGCATGCAGATGTGCTGACATTTTAATGATTACGCACATCGTGGAGGTAGATTCCCATCAGAACATCTGAGCATTATACCGGACACTGCTCAGTGCAGCTCGCTGTCAGCGCACACATAAGGTGGACAGCGAGCTGAAGATGTGGAGAAGGGAGCGCGTTGGTCACCGGCAGCAGCAGAACCAGAACCATGCAGGAAGGTTCCTCCCACTGAAGCAGTGTTTTCCAAACCCCGTCTCTCAGAGAGACTCGTCACTTAGAAAATGTTCTCTGATGATGAAACTTTGGCTGAATGGCGCTGGTTCCTGTCTCCAGTGTGGCGACGCATCCATGAGCCTGTCTGAGGAAAAGTCCAGAACCTCACATCTTCTTCAGCTCAGAAAGCTCCTTTAGAGACATCTGATCCCACACAAGCAGGTGACCTGTACACCGGGTCTCATGGGAGACCGGGTCGGACCTGTTCAGGTTTACACAGACAGTCTACATTTAGAATTAGCATACAGATAAAAAATGGCTGCAGTAAAATAAAATACATGTAACCCCTTAAGCCCTAGGCCTACTTTGAAGCCTATTCCTCCAAAAATGGTAAAAATGGTATTTAATGGTAAAATGGTTTAGATAGTAGTAGTAGTGCTGGCTTTGGGAATTATTACTACTTCCTCTGTAGTGTGACGGTTGTTTTGGGCCTGTAAGGAGCTGATGTCACAGGCTGCCCATTACAGCAGAGAGCCACAGACCCCTGGTCTAGAGAAAGATGATGTCATACTGCATTATAATCATATCATCAGCTGTAGTCATTCCTACATTAGCTTCATCGTGTCATTTCCCATTTAGACCAGAATAATCCTAATCTGCTAGTCTGATGGATTTGTGGTTCCAGCTGCTTCTGCTGAGTGGAGCTTCTCAACCTGAGGCTCATCCATAGCACAAGAACACCTGAGTAGCCTGGCTATCTTCAGCTCAGCTCAGGGGTAGCAGCTTCAGATGATGACATCATAGATGACCTCATGGCACTAAGAACATGGAGATGTGTCTGCAGAAGGCCTCTGCCATTGTTGAAAGAGGCGGCTCATTTAATCTGGGCCTGTAAACCCAAAGGGCCCCGATGAACAGCTGCACACGGATTGTGTTGTAAAGCGCCTTGGGGGGTTGTAGGACTCTAGAAGACACTAGATCAAATACAGGTCATTTACCATTATTATTATTATCATTGTTAATGTTATTCTCAGCATCATCATCACTGCTGAATGGTGAACAGGAAGTAAGAGGTCTGCAGAGGACATTCAGCTTTCTGCTCTGCACACACACACACACACACACACACACACACACGCACACACACACACAAGCACACACACACGCACGCACGCACACACACACACACACACACACACACACACACACACACACACGAGGTCAAACACCTGATCCGTGAGGGTGAGTTACACAGTGACGGGGCGCTCTGGCAGGTATGCAGTCAGACCAGTTTAGCACATTAACTGGAGGCTGAGACAGAATATGATTCACACAGAAGGAACCAGATCAGCTGCTTCGAGGCTAAGGAACACATCGTGTCAGCCTTAACTGAAAATATTCATTCAACTAAAGTATGAATACATGAGGGGAGCGCATCATGTTGAGAGGGTTATGATGATAGACGCAGACACAGCAGCAGAAATAAATACCTAACAATACCAGAATGAAAATACATAAAAGTATCAAATAAGAAAGATAAACACATAAGAGCAGAATACAAAGATAAAATATACAGGTACGCTACAGAAGGTCTGAAAAGAGGATAAAAGAAAGTGTTTCCTCCATCCTGACGAGTGACAACAGAGACTAACAGTAGGATCAGAGGCTGCTGCAGGAACATCTGACCATCAACACGTCTAAAAGCAAACTAAGTGCTTTAAAAGTGCTGATCTGGTTGTAATGTAGACCGTGTCTTCCTTTTAACCTCATTCTGATTGGTTGTTTATGTCAGGTTGTCCTTTTGTCTCTGATCAGACACAAGTTAGTGTCATCTGCTTCTTCCCAAAGCTCTCTAGCATTTCTAGCATTTTCTACCTAAATCAAGAAGGGGTCCAGAGATCTGTACGACTACCACTCACCAGGAGCAGTCTCATGGTGCTGGTGTCCGTCAGAGGATCCCTGGACTGGTCCCCAGTCCACTGCGGGGACGCATAGACAAACAACCAGTCAAACACTCCGTTTACAGTCTCCTGTTAATCTGACATGCATGTTTCTGGTTTGTAAGAGAAGACTGGAGAACCTGGTCAAAACCCAAACATGCATGGGGAGAACATGCTAACTCCATACATGCTTGCTAACTACCTTCTTTCTGTGAGATAACCGTTCAGCCCCAGCTAGGATCACTTACAGAAATATGTTACTTACTGCAGAGCCTCAGTAGTAGTATTTATTATTTATTTGTTTATTTAAATGAAATCAGCCATTACCTTCTAACAACACGCGTCTTCCAGAATAATTAATCACATTAATGTGTTAGCAGGAGTCTTCGTGCCCGTCTACTTCCAGACCACCAGAAATAATGAATGCAAGTCAGTGAGGCTACTGAAGCTCGTTTCTAATCCTGCTTGTTGTGAGCCATCTCACACCATGCCCACACATTTTAAAGACACATTTTGATACCAGGCTGCACCTGGCGGTAAGGCGTTTCCTGTTTTCAGTGTTGCACTATGTGTAGCTGTTTGGTGTTTGGGGCTCGCTAAAGCTGATTTAATTTCTCTGTACTAGGATATCTCTGAGTTATTGTAGCACATAAGCACGCTAAAACACATTTTCTGTTGTTCCACCTAGCTTTTAGGGAACCATTTGAGTTTGCACGCAGTTTATTTGGTACTGAACAGTTTGCTCGTCCAGTTAGCTTAGCCTCAAAAAAAAAGTTAGCTTAGCCTCAGCACGGCTATGGCTACTTCTGCCTCTGCTTCTCCGTCTCCTATCTCTTGCTCTCTGTGTCAGATGTTTAGTTACTCCTCTGCCTCCTTTAGCGATAATGGTACGTGTAATAAATGTAGCATTTTTGTAGCTTTGGAGGCGAGGGTGTCAGAATTGGAGTCCCGGCTCCGCGCTGTTGAAAAACCCGTGAACAGCCGTAGCTACTTAGCTAGCACGGGGCTAACTAGCTCAGAGCTGCCCCGTAGCGGTCCTCCAGCAGAAGAACCCGAGCAGCCGGGACCTCAGGCCGGCTGGGTGACGGTACGCAGGAAGCATAGAACCCAGCCTGTGGGCCACCATTGTGTATTTGTTTAGTCATGTGACAGCTTTTAATAATCTCAGAAGTGTAAATGTGTGTGGTGTGTGTACATACTTAAATAAAGCTTTAATCATTTTCATTCTATACAAAATCTGAAGATTTTAGAAGCATTCATGTTAGTATATCAGTTATTGGCAATAACAGTGATATTAATATCGGTAATTGGTATCGGCCCAAAAATTTCATATCGGTGCATCGCTATCTAAAAGAATGGCTAACTCACGTGCCGAGGGAACGCTACGGTATAAAAGTCTGACCTCGATTGGAAGGTCATTCAGCTTTGGGGCCTTTTAGTCAACCTCCCTGTAATTCCTACTTCATATAACAGTAATTTAATTTATCCTAGCACTAATTATATTCTTTTTAGTCAAACTTTCAAATGAAAACATCAACAGTTATATTATATAAATTATAATTAATAACAACTGCACTAGCAGGAGATATCTCAGAATCCCTAAAACCCTAAGGAGGACTTTTAACATTTATTAGGCAATCTGGATAAATATTCCAGGTATCTATAATTCTATTATTCCTAGTAGAAATGAACATTCCAGATATCCTTAATAACATTCAGCTAAAAATCTCTGATGTCATGTATATTATATTAGAACAAGTAACATCAGTTACTTTGACAGGTAACTAATTACTTTTACAATGTTGTAACTGAGTTACTCCCTCAATTACTTTTTGGAAAAAGTCATTTGTTACTAACTAATTACTAAGATGCCCAACACTTGTCGAAACACACACCGTTACCTTTCATTTACACTGAAGTACAACATGTGTGACTCGGGGAGTGAGGCAAAGCGGTCGTTTTTCTAGGGACCCATGAGCGGACTGGAAAGGGAAGAGACTTAAACCTGGCTTATGCATCTCGGTCACCCCATGCAAGCGAAAGATGCACGTGCAATGATGGAGACGTTATGTTCTCGGACTTCTCCGTCTCCTGGTGAGTATTGCAAAGCAACTCCTCGCCAGGACAACAGAGGGCGTATCATTTTCTTGGGTGTCCTATCATGTATCCAGTCCAGGGTGTGTTTTTTGTATTTCAGAGACTTTTAAACTCTTCACGTGCTCGCCACCTCTAAACTCTAGTATCCGGTCATTTCCGTCCGAGCTTGTTGCATATCTCTAGTCCTTCAGTCACCATATCTCTAGTCCTTCAGTCACCATATCTCTAGTCCTTCAGTCAACATATCTCTAGTCCTTCAGTCACCATATCTCTAGTCCTTCAGTCACCATATCTCTAGTCCTTCAGTCACCATATCTCTAGTCCTTCAGTCACCATATCTCTAGTCCTTCAGTCACCATATCTCTAGTCCTTCAGTCACCATATCTCTAGTCCTTCAGTCACCATATCTCTAGTCCTTCAGTCACCATATCTCTAGTCGTTCAGTCACCATATCTCTAGTCCTTCAGTCACCATATCTCTAGTCCTTCAGTCACCATATCTCTAGTCCTTCAGTCACCATATATCTAGTCCTTCAGTCACCATATATCTAGTCCTTCAGTCAACATATCTCTAGTCCTTCAGTCACCATATATCTAGTCCTTCAGTCACCATATATCTAGTCCTTCAGTCACCATATCTCTAGTCCTTCAGTCACCATATCTCTAGTCCTTCAGTCACCATATCTCTAGTCCTTCAGTCACCATATCTCTAGTCCTTCAGTCACCATATCTCTAGTCCTTCAGTCACCATATCTCTAGTCCTTCAGTCAACATATCTCTAGTCCTTCAGTCACCATATCTCTAGTCCTTCAGTCACCATATATCTAGTCCTTCAGTCACCATATCTCTAGTCCTTCAGTCACCATATATCTAGTCCTTCAGTCACCATATATCTAGTCCTTCAGTCACCATATCTCTAGTCCTTCAGTCACCATATCTCTAGTCCTTCAGTCACCATATCTCTAGTCCTTCAGTCACCATATCTCTAGTCCTTCAGTCACCATATCTCTAGTCCTTCAGTCAACATATCTCTAGTCCTTCAGTCACCATATATCTAGTCCTTCAGTCACCATATCTCTAGTCCTTCAGTCAACATATCTCTAGTCCTTCAGTCAACATATATCTAGTCCTTCAGTCACCATATCTCTAGTCCTTCAGTCAACATATCTCTAGTCCTTCAGTCACCATATCTCTAGTCCTTCAGTCACCATATATTTAGTCCTTCAGTCACCATATCTCTAGTCCTTCAGTCACCATATCTCTAGTCCTTCAGTCACCATATCTCTAGTCCTTCAGTCACCATATATCTAGTCCTTCAGTCACCATATCTCTAGTCCTTCAGTCACCATATATCTAGTCCTTCAGTCACCATATCTCTAGTCCTTCAGTCACCATATATCTAGTCCTTCAGTCACCATATATCTAGTCCTTCAGTCACCATATCTCTAGTCCTTCAGTCACCATATATCTAGTCCTTCAGTCACCATATATCTAGTCCTTCAGTCACCATATCTCTAGTCCTTCAGTCACCATATCTCTAGTCCTTCAGTCACCATATATCTAGTCCTTCAGTCACCATATCTCTAGTCCTTCAGTCACCATATCTCTAGTCCTTCAGTCACCATATCTCTAGTCCTTCAGTCACCATATATCTAGTCCTTCAGTCACCATATCTCTAGTCCTTCAGTCACCATATCTCTAGTCCTTCAGTCACCATATATCTAGTCCTTCAGTCACCATATCTCTAGTCCATCAGTCACCATGGTGAGTTTGGTTACCTGTTCCTCTAGGGTCCATGGGATTACATGTGGTGTGCCCCAGGGTTCAATTTTAGGCCCAGTGCTTTTTAATCTTTATATGCTCCCTCTTGGCAGTGTCATCAGGAAACACGGGGTCAACTTTCACAGTTATGCTGATGATACACAGTTGTACATCTCCGTGTCTCCGGATGACTCTCGGCCAATGGATGCACTTTTTAACTGTATTTTAGACATCGAATCCTGGATGGCAGAGAACTTTCTCCAGCTCAACCAGGACAAAACTGAAGTTTTAGTCATTGGTCCTGAGGCCCAGAGAGAGAAGCTTTTACCGAAATTACAATCTCTGTCTTTTAATCCATCTGAACAAGTGAAGAACCTGGGTGTGATTTTTGACTCTGAGCTGACTTTTATCCCATACATTAAAAATATCACAAAAATAGGTTTTTATCATCTAAAGAACATCGCCAGAGTCCGCCCCATTCTCTCTCGGGCCAATACGGAGACGTTGATGCATGCTTTTATCACCAGTAGGATAGACTACTGCAATGCCCTGCTTTCTGGTCTTCCCAAAAAGAGCATCTCAGGCTTACAAATTTTACAAAATTCGGCAGCACGTGTCCTGATGAAGACCAGGAGGCGGGAGCACATGACACCAGTTTTAGAATCATTGCATTGGCTCCCCGTATGTTTCAGGATCAATTTTAAGGTTCTTCTAATGGTTTTTAAGTGTCTTAATGGTCTTGGGCCTTCTTATCTATCAGAACTGCTTTTACAATATGAACCCTCGCGGACTCTGCGCTCCTCTGGCAGGCGTCTCCTGGTCATCCCTAAAGTCAGGACACAAACTCACGGCGAGGCGTCCTTCCAGTGTTATGGCCCTCGCCTCTGGAACGAGCTGCCAGAGGACCTCAGGGCCGCAGAGAACGTTCATGTTTTTAAGTCAAGACTCAAGACCCGTCTTTTTAGGTTAGCTTTTATCTAAATATTTTCTACAGTTTTATTTCTCGTTTTACATGATTATATTTTATTACTTGCTTTGCATGTTCTATATGATTATATTTTAGCACCGTTTCATTATTTAAATTATTATTTTACTGTCTATGATTTTATTTATTACTTATTTTCTAATTGTTGTCATTTATATTAGCTCTTTTATTACATTTTTACTCATTTTAATCCAGTGTTTCCTCTGTGGGGGCCCTCTGCCCCGGGAGCGGTGGTCGACTGTAGCTTCCTGGGCGCTCTATAGGTGGGGGTCTATGCTCCCCCTCCACTGAGCGCCCTGACTTAGTGTGGAAGACCTGATGCTGCCGGGACAGACGGCTCCTCTGATGGCGTTTCCTTGCATTACCATACTTGGCTCATCTGGACTCAGCCTAATTTAATTTTTACTCGTGTGTGTGTGTGAGTCTGTCTGTGTGTGCGTGTGATTGCATATGTTTGTTAATGTTTTTAACCTGTCATGGGAATCTGGGGTCATTTTGTAAAGCACTTTGAATAACACTTTGTTTGAAAAGCGTTTTAGAAATAAAATTTGATTGATTGATTGATTGATATCTCTAGTCCTTCAGTCACCATATCTCTAGTCCTTCAGTCACCATATCTCTAGTCCTTCAGTCACCATATCTCTAGTCCTTCAGTCACCATATCTCTAGTCCTTCAGTCACCATATCTCTAGTCCTTCAGTCACCATATCTCTAGTCCTTCAGTCACCATATCTCTAGTCCTTCAGTCACCGGTGAGTAAAACGTTTATATTTTCAGAGTTGTTCCACCACATATTCCTCAAGCTGCAACCTGGGAGTTTCTCGATATCGAGGCGCTTGCTGCGAGGACTCTGTCCTACCTTGGTCAAAGAAAATGGTTCAGTGGAACAGACTTGCATCACATGACCACAGCTTCCACGGTGGTCACATAACTTCACGTGACACGGGAAGTTACGTTATATTTTATATGTATAAGTTTCAATATTTCACTTTTTAAATTGTGTAAATATTGGTTAAATGAAATATGTAAGCAAGTTACTACCCGCTAGCCACCGAAGCTGCAACTACTAAGCAACTAACCAACCATAGCTAACTGCTTTGGATATAAAAAAAAACATTTGAAATCAGCCCTATAGCTACAATTAGTTGACCTACTTGAAATTTGCCCTAGAAGTAGCTGCTGACTTCTGATTCACAATCCTTTTGAAACTACTACGATGTATTCTGGGAAATGTTTAACCAAGGCCAGGCTAAGGCACGTGTATCCTTGATCAGCTAGCTAAACTGCTAACAAACGGAGAACACATGCCTCAGGAGAACAAGAACACTCAGTGCGTTTACATGCAGCCAGTAACCCTTTTAAAACCCGAATATTCACAATAACCCGGTTCCGCACAGCCATGAAAACACCACCAAAAACCCGGATATGCTCATAACCGGGTTTTTAAAAACCTGGTTACAACACCTGGGGTAACCCTTTTCTAACCCGAATGTTTGGTCGTGTAAACGCATACCGGGATATCCCCATCAAAGCGTGTGTTCTGCACATGCTCTGTTTGCAAGGAATCTTGGTCTTTTGAGTAGCGAGACGTCTTGTATGCGCCAGAACACCGGAAGTAAACAACAAGTTGGGAGCAACATGGCGAGTCGCGACACAGCACCACACTTTGAGTGACGAGGAAACTAAAGCGCAAACAAACACGGTCGCTATCTCTTCCGAACTGGGAAACATGTTGTTGTTTTCACGGATACCGGAACAAGAAGAACCGGAAATGAGGCATTTTGCGTCTGGACGTAGTCCACACGTCCTGACGCTACCCTAACGTCCGCTTTTAAATCGGGTTATGCAAGTTAGGGGTAACTCTTTCTATTTATGCTTGTAAACGGGTTATTCTGATCAACTCAGAAACCCGAATCCCGACCTTAACCCGATCATAACCCGGATATTGGTTGCATGTAAACGTAGTCATTGGAAGACGCCTTGGCGATTCCTGATGTCATATCTGCTAGACAACCGGAGTGGGACCAAGACATCAAGACAAGATTCCTTTGCATTGAGAAACTCCCCGTGTCTGCTAGATATCTTCGGTCTACTTTTTATTTGTTTTGAGGGGTCAATTGAAGTGCTATTGACATATTAAAAGGAAGTGTTGTCCTGGCCAATCACAAGCTTGCGCTCTCCAGTGGACTTGACTCCGTCCATCCTTGCGAGCCTGTTAGAGAACAAGGATGGATAATGACGTTGCATGTCTGTACAGATGCACATGGAAAAGCAATAATTAGACTTCCCTACTAACACAGAAAGTCGATCGCCACGTCGCATTTTGCGACATTTCGTTTGTGACGTAGTGACAACGTAGCTGCTACGTTTAGGTTACTGTGTTCCACAGGGGACTAGGGCTGTCACGATACTAAAATTTCAAACTCGATTCGATACTATTTAAAAACACCAATTTATTGAACAAGTTTATTCAAAAAAATAACATTCCTCAATTTATATTGCAAAAATTAAATGTTAAGAATTAAGTGTGTAAAGTGCTTAAACCTTTCAAGTATCAGCATTTTTTAAAACGTACATACAAAAACTGGTGAAAGTTAACACTTTAAATCATGAATTGTCTCACTATATATACACTATTTGCAGAGTGATGCTTTGCTTCTTAAACTCTGTTTAAGGTGCATTATTGTCATAAGATCAGAATCAGAATCAGAATAAGCTGTATTGCCAGCGCTCCAGCGACCCACAGCATATAACTTGAGGTAATGCCATATGTTTTGTTCTGTACTTTTGAACAACTGTTGGTCAATAAAGGGAGAAAACAAATTTCTTCACAGTAGGACAAAGGTACATCTACCAGTAATCGTAATAAAAACAGATTGGTGCACGGCAGTGACGTCATTAAAAGCGCCGGTTAGATTAGCCGCGGCTAGTCTATTTACGCCTAGAAATCCCAGACCCGCTCCAAACGATCAGGGGAATCACGTTAATGATTCCTAACAAAACCTTTCGACATGAAGATGTTTTGGTGCAGATAATCTTATTTCGAGGCTGCACCATGGGTGCACGTCCGCACCCGTTATATGGATATACACTGATGGCGATTCGCCGATGGATCTAAATACCCCGGGGAATCCAAGTAGCACCAAAGTTGTCAGCATGAGTAAACAAACGTACTGCATGCTAGAAATTAAGTCCGGGTTGCAATAAACGGGAGTTTTCCTTTAAGCACATAAGCGTGAATTTACAACTACGTGTCGGACTTGGTATGCTAATTAAGTTGGGCTGTGAAGCGCCTCCCAAATTCACTGTTTATGTTTTTGTTTATTTATTTGGCAGTCAACACTTGGATCGGAGACAACTCGCGTGGGAAATTGCGATGTAGCCATGCGTCTTCTTCTTCTGTTTGTCTGGGAGGCGGAGGCTGCTTTACGGCATCTGGCTGTCGTGCGTGTCGGTGTACTTGAAGAAGGCTGTGTATAATAGTCCATAATATCGATACCACAGGGATGGAATATCTCATTTAGATACCACTTTTAGCATCGATTTATATCTGGGTATCGATTTTTTTGACAACTCTACACGGGACGTTGTTGGTACATTGCTGAAACGTCACACTACAACGTCCTCAGAAAGTAGCTTTACAACTTCTGTTAAATGTCCCCCTGTAACTAATTCGGCACTTTGAACAACAACGTTGCTGCTACGTTGTTGTTCAAAGTGATAACTGTAGTTCCAGAATAAATAAAATTTAAGAGATTTTATCATCAAATTAGATTTTCAGCTTGTCCATTTTGTGATTCTAATTTGGATTTTGTTAAAATTAAAAATGTTTTCCTCAACACACATGAAAAATAACACAAAGATATAATTTATTTTGGTCTTTAAATGCTTTGTTTTTTATTATTATTAGAGTTTTGACAATAATTAAGTTAACCATTATTCCACTTTCATGGCTAAAACTGTTTTTCTACCAAAAAACTGGATTTTTTTAAAAACCTTGTTTACTGAAAAACTCATTTTTGCTGTTTACAAATGTTTACTTTCTAAAATCCACCAGCAAAGACATGTAACCTAATTTACATGTTACTGCCCTCACAGCCCTCCGATGGAACGGCTTGTTGTAACAACCCTGAAAATCAACCAATTACTGTGACTGATGTTCCAGCCAGTTCTCTGATTTGTTGTGGTCATCACATGTTCCACGACCATCTTCCAATCAGCTTAATCTGCCTCTGTTTTTGTTCTTATTTTATCCCGTGTTTTTTCCCACAAGATTCATATTTTTTTCCCTCCACCTGAACCAATCCTCATGTAACCCTCTTATCTCTATTAAGGTAGCGCGACTCAGGGTTGCGAATGACCACAGTCACCAATTTTTGTCATGAGTCTTGCCCATGTATGTCTGATCTCTGAATTGTGTGTACTGAAACTCTAATTTCCCTCTGGGATTAATAAAGTATTGATTAATATATATATATATATATATATATATATATATATATATATATATATGTTTGTATGTATGTAATATGCAATAACATATGTAATAACATAATTCGGTCAGCATACTTCCATCTACGTTCCATAAACCGTCTCCGCCCCTCCCTTACCCCTCACACTTAATGGTCTCCCCAACAAACTCCTTCATAAACTGCAACTGGTCCAGAATTCAGCAGCCCGTATTATCACCAGAACCCCTTCCTTTCACCACATCACCCCGGTTCTCCAGCAGCTTCACTGGCTCCCAGTTAAATTCAGGTCCATCTTCAAAATTCTCCTCCATACCTTCAAAGCCATCCATAACCTCTCTCCTCCATACATCTCAGACCTTATAAGTATTCACACCCCATCCCGTTCTCTCAGATTTCTTCTTCCATCCATCTTGCGGTTCCTTCTGCCCGTCTCGCTACCATGGGGAGCAGAGCTTTCAGCCGTTCTGCTCCCCGCCTCTGGAACTCACTTCCACCCAGACATCAGGAACATCGACAGTTTTACCCTTTTCAAAACAAAACTCAAAACACACATGTTTAAATCTGCCTACAACCTCTGATTTTATTGAACTGTTTCTTTGCTTTTTTCTTGTTTGGGTTTTATTGTTGTTTTATTGTATTTTATTACGTGTTTTCTGTCAAGTGACCTTGGGTGTCCTGAAAGGCGCTTTTAAATAAAATGTATTATTATTATTATTATTATTATTATTATTATTATATGTATATATATATATATATATATATATATATATATATATATATATATATATATACACACACACACACACACACACACATATATATATATATATATATATATATATATATATATATATATATACACACACACACACACACACACACACACATATATATATATATATATATATGTGTGTGTGTGTGTGTGTGTGTGTATATATATATATATATATAGTGAACAAAAGAAAAAAAAACTGAAAGGGTGCAGGCGGCACCTACTGTATGTTTTGCGGATTTTGTCCACATGACCCTCTGCTGGGTGTCGGCATGTTCAGATTGTTTTCCATACATTGCACATCTCCCTGTGGCTTGGATGAAAGAGATGAAAGGACAGATTGACTTAGTCCTCCTCAGAAAAATGGGCCTCCATTTGTGTGGCCTGAAGGAAAAACAAAAGGAGGTATAAATTAGTGAGCAATTAGTTAGTTAGTTAGTTAGTTAGTTAGTTAGTTAGTTTGACTTTACTTGAACAGACCGAATAAACTACAGTACGTAAGCTACCATGCGGTAGCTACCCATGCAGCATTGTTTGAGGGCAGATGTATGCTACTGCCTTTTGTAAACCAAAATTACAACTATAATAACAAGCACAGGATTTAAAACTTTTTCTTACCTGAAGCAAGCGAACTAAAGAGTGAGTGGCTGACAAATAAATTAGAGGAAGTAGCCAAGCAGCAAAGAGCAACTGGAAATCAATCAAATCAAATCAAAGATACTTTATTAATCCCAGAGGGAAATTAGAGTTTCAGTACACACAATTCAGGGATCAGACATACGTGGGCAAGACACATGACAAGAATTGGTGACTGTGGTCATTCGCAACCCTGAGTCGCGCTACCTTATATATATATATATATATATATATATATATATATATATATATATATATATAATTTTTTATCATAAAAAAATTTTTTTGAAGCGCCTTGTGATTTTTATTCTGAGAGGCGCTATAAAAATGTTTTGTTTAAATTCTGTATGAAAATGTCAAACCTTTATGTAATAAAAGCTGAAAAGTCAGTTTATTGTCCATCCTTTGTGAAATTACATCTGATGCTGCTGCCTACTGCTAAACATATGCAGTAGAGCTTATTTTTTAAATGAAATCAAGACACCGCTGTCCTATATTACTTGTTTATAAGGTTTTTATACATTTGTTTTGCCATTCTGGTTGTTTTTGCTGTAATCTGCCATTAGTTTTGCTATATAAATTCCTGTGGTATCTACATAATGAATAAAGGTGACAAAAAAAGTTAACCTGAAAACGTCTCTGCAACATGTCACAAACATTTAGTTGGTATGTTGTCACGTTACAAGAGCAATGTTGTCACAATATCGCAGTAAAGTTGTGGAGATGTCACAACAACGTTCCAGCAACGTCCTATGTGACGTTCTGACAACGTCGAAGCGGAACTTCACTTTGGAAGTCGCTACTACATAACAACATAACATACGACATTCCTGCAACATCACAAGGTGTCAGAAAATACGTTGCGACTACGTTGTTGCAACGGACCTGTGTTAGTAGGGTTTAGATTCTCTATGGGGGCATTCTTGCATCGAACTGTGGGTAGACCTCTGAGACTCAAACTCCCATAATGCTCTACTCTTCAATCAGTTTATTAAAAACTTTCAAACTTTGGTGCCCCCCACCCCCACAGCTACCCCGTGCAGCCGCCCCTGCTGACGGTGCCGCCCAGCGCAGTTCGGGTCCTTTTGCCCGTCCTCCTGCGTGTTTCTCCGCCCCCTGCTGCATAAAGAACCGAGCGTTGATCTCCCATCGGGTCATCGTGTTCTGACGGACCTGGTCCGGTTCCGGTAGTTCTGTGTGTGGTGTCCGGTTCCTGTAAACCCGGTGGGTTCGTTTTCAAACTGAACCCCGCTGAGATGGTTCGTGGGTCGGGATGAGTCTCCGAGCAGCAAGTTCTGAAGGTAAGTCGGTCAGTGTGGGTCCACTATCACCGGCCCCACACCGGGGACCCGGAGCCTCCTGAGGGGATTCTCACCGGACGTGTTTGTGTTCCAGCCCCCTCTCCCGGTGTCCCGGGATGCCCCCCCTCCTCGGAGCTGCCCGCGGACCGTGTGCTGAGCTCCGGAGCTGTGCTGTTCCCCGGTGGGTGAGACCGCCCATCCCCCCCACACACACCTGTTTACCTGGAGCTCGTGACTCGTTAAGTGTTTCATCCCTACAGGTGTTTTTGACCAACATGGCTGCCCTCTGGTCCTGTTTCCGGTGGAGTCTCAGGACAAACTCTCTCAGCTCAGCCAGGGAGAGGTTGTGGACTTCATACAATACTTCCTGTGTGTGCACAGGTATGCTGGGTGAGAGACTCACCTGGGGGTGTGGGGGTGGGGGTGGGTGGTGGGGGGGGTGGTGGTGGGATAAGGTGGACTGACGCTGGGTCTGTCTTCAGCAGCAGGAAGCAGGAGAAGCAGAGTCTGGTGTCGGTGGTGGCTGATCTGAGGGATGCACCTCCTCCTACAGCCAGGTTCATCGCTGAGGTGCTGCTCCAGCTCCAGGTACAATCAGGATCCTGGTACTGGTACCGGTCCGGTGGTGCAGACAGGTCACTGGTCTCCATCCCCTCCCAAGTTGTCTCTGTCGGTTAATTCTGAGGTCCAGACAGGTCTCTGACTCATGCCGACTCTGCAGAAGCTCCAACGATGTTCTGCTGAGCTGTGGTGGCCTCATGGAGGGGGCCATCAACTAGCACTCTGCTGCTAACCACTTAAACTTTTTACTCTCTTTGACGTTGGATGTGCTACTACTAGTTTACCCGTTTAATTATAGATCCACTAGGATAAATACAATAAAGTTTATCTCTCACCTAATAGAATATTTACTAAGAAATCACAATATTACTATAGACACAGTGCTTGGTGTGTGTGTGTGCGTATGTGTGTGTGTGTGTGTGTGTGTGTGTGTGTGTGTGTGTGTGTGTGTGTGTGTGTGTGTGTGTGTGTGTGTGTGTGTGCGTGTGTGTGTATGTGTGTGTGTATGTGTGTGTGCGTGTGTGTGTGTTTTAGACTCCTGCTGCTGCTGCATGTGTGTGTTTTAGACTCCTGCTGCTGCATGTGTGTGTTTTAGACTCCTGCTGCTGCTGCATGTGTGTGTTTTAGACTCCTGCTGCATGTGTGTGTGTTTTAGACTCCTGCTGCATGTGTGTGTGTTTTAGACTCCTGCTGCATGTGTGTGTGTTTTAGACTCCTGCTGCTGCATGTGTGTGTTTTAGACTCCTGCTGCTGCATGTGTGTGTTTTAGACTCCTGCTGCTGCTGCATGTGTGTGTTTTAGACTCCTGCTGCATGTGTGTGTGTTTTAGACTCCTGCTGCTGCATGTGTGTGTGTTTTAGACTCCTGCTGCATGTGTGTGTTTTAGACTCCTGCTGCTGCATGTGTGTGTTTTAGACTCCTGCTGCTGCTGCATGTGTGTGTTTTAGACTCCTGCTGCTGCATGTGTGTGTTTTAGACTCCTGCTGCATGTGTGTGTTTTAGACTCCTGCTGCTGCTGCATGTGTGTGTTTTAGACTCCTGCTGCATGTGTGTGTTTTAGACTCCTGCTGCTGCATGTGTGTGTTTTAGACTCCTGCTGCTGCTGCATGTGTGTGTTTTAGACTCCTGCTGCTGTTGCATGTGTGTGTTTTAGACTCCTGCTGCTGTTGCATGTGTGTGTTTTAGACTCCTGCTGCTGCTGCATGTGTGTGTTTTAGACTCCTGCTGCTGCTGCATGTGTGTGTTTTAGACTCCTGCTGCATGTGTGTGTTTTAGACTCCTGCTGCATGTGTGTGTTTTAGACTCCTGCTGCTGCTGCATGTGTGTGTTTTAGACTCCTGCTGCTGCATGTGTGTGTTTTAGACTCCTGCTGCTGCATGTGTGTGTTTTAGACTCCTGCTGCTGCTGCATGTGTGTGTTTTAGACTCCTGCTGCTGCATGTGTGTGTTTTAGACTCCTGCTGCTGCATGTGTGTGTTTTAGACTCCTGCTGCATGTGTGTGTTTTAGACTCCTGCTGCATGTGTGTTTTAGACTCCTGCTGCTGCTGCATGTGTGTGTTTTAGACTCCTGCTGCTGCATGTGTGTGTTTTAGACTCCTGCTGCTGCTGCATGTGTGTGTTTTAGACTCCTGCTGCATGTGTGTGTTTTAGACTCCTGCTGCTGCTGCATGTGTGTGTTTTAGACTCCTCCTGCTGCTGCATGTGTGTGTTTTAGACTCCTGCTGCTGCTGCATGTGTGTGTTTTAGACTCCTGCTGCTGTTGCATGTGTGTGTTTTAGACTCCTGCTGCTGTTGCATGTGTGTGTTTTAGACTCCTGCTGCTGCTGCATGTGTGTGTTTTAGACTCCTGCTGCTGCTGCATGTGTGTGTTTTAGACTCCTGCTGCATGTGTGTGTTTTAGACTCCTGCTGCATGTGTGTGTTTTAGACTCCTGCTGCTGCTGCATGTGTGTGTTTTAGACTCCTGCTGCTGCATGTGTGTGTTTTAGACTCCTGCTGCTGCATGTGTGTGTTTTAGACTCCTGCTGCTGCTGCATGTGTGTGTTTTAGACTCCTGCTGCTGCATGTGTGTGTTTTAGACTCCTGCTGCTGCATGTGTGTGTTTTAGACTCCTGCTGCATGTGTGTGTTTTAGACTCCTGCTGCATGTGTGTTTTAGACTCCTGCTGCTGCTGCATGTGTGTGTTTTAGACTCCTGCTGCTGCTGCATGTGTGTGTTTTAGACTCCTGCTGCATGTGTGTGTTTTAGACTCCTGCTGCTGCTGCATGTGTGTGTTTTAGACTCCTGCTGCTGCTGCATGTGTGTGTTTTAGACTCCTGCTGCTGCTGCATGTGTGTGTTTTAGACTCCTGCTGCTGCTGCATGTGTGTGTTTTAGACTCCTGCTGCTGCATGTGTGTGTTTTAGACTCCTGCTGCATGTGTGTGTTTTAGACTCCTGCTGCATGTGTGTGTTTTAGACTCCTGCTGCTGCTGCATGTGTGTGTTTTAGACTCCTGCTGCTGCATGTGTGTGTTTTAGACTCCTGCTGCATGTGTGTGTTTTAGACTCCTGCTGCTGCTGCATGTGTGTGTTTTAGACTCCTCCTGCTGCTGCATGTGTGTGTTTTAGACTCCTCCTGCTGCTGCATGTGTGTGTTTTAGACTCCTCCTGCTGCTGCATGTGTGTGTTTTAGACTCCTGCTGCTGCATGTGTGTGTTTTAGACTCCTGCTGCTGCATGTGTGTGTTTTAGACTCCTGCTGCTGCTGCATGTGTGTGTTTTAGACTCCTGCTGCATGTGTGTGTGTTTTAGACTCCTGCTGCTGCATGTGTGTGTTTTAGACTCCTGCTGCTGCATGTGTGTGTGTTTTAGACTCCTGCTGCTGCATGTGTGTGTGTTTTAGACTCCTGCTGCTGCATGTGTGTGTTTTAGACTCCTGCTGCTGCATGTGTGTGTTTTAGACTCCTGCTGCTGCATGTGTGTGTTTTAGACTCCTGCTGCAGCATGTGTGTGTTTTAGACTCCTGCTGCTGCATGTGTGTGTTTTAGACTCCTGCTGCTGCTGCATGTGTGTGTTTTAGACTCCTGCTGCTGCTGCATGTGTGTGTTTTAGACTCCTGCTGCTGCTGCATGTGTGTGTTTTAGACTCCTGCTGCTGCTGCATGTGTGTGTTTTAGACTCCTGCTGCTGCTGCATGTGTGTGTTTTAGACTCCTGCTGCATGTGTGTGTTTTAGACTCCTGCTGCATGTGTGTGTTTTAGACTCCTGCTGCTGCATGTGTGTGTTTTAGACTCCTGCTGCTGCAGCATGTGTGTGTTTTAGACTCCTGCTGCTGCTGCATGTGTGTGTTTTAGACTCCTGCTGCATGTGTGTGTTTTAGACTCCTGCTGCATGTGTGTGTGTTTTAGACTCCTGCTGCTGCTGCATGTGTGTGTGTTTTAGACTCCTGCTGCTGCTGCATGTGTGTGTGTTTTAGACTCCTGCTGCTGCTGCATGTGTGTGTTTTAGACTCCTGCTGCTGCTGCATGTGTGTGTTTTAGACTCCTGCTGCTGCTGCATGTGTGTGTTTTAGACTCCTGCTGCATGTGTGTGTTTTAGACTCCTGCTGCATGTGTGTGTTTTAGACTCCTGCTGCTGCAGCATGTGTGTGTTTTAGACTCCTGCTGCTGCATGTGTGTGTTTTAGACTCCTGCTGCTGCATGTGTGTGTTTTAGACTCCTGCTGCTGCATGTGTGTGTTTTAGACTCCTGCTGCTGCTGCATGTGTGTGTTTTAGACTCCTGCTGCTGCTGCATGTGTGTGTTTTAGACTCCTGCTGCTGCTGCATGTGTGTGTTTTAGACTCCTGCTGCTGCATGTGTGTGTTTTAGACTCCTGCTGCTGCATGTGTGTGTTTTAGACTTCTGCTGCTGCATGTGTGTGTTTTAGACTCCTGCTGCTGCATGTGTGTGTTTTAGACTCCTGCTGCTGCTGCATGTGTGTGTTTTAGACTCCTGCTGCTGCTGCATGTGTGTGTTTTAGACTCCTGCTGCTGCTGCATGTGTGTGTTTTAGACTCCTGCTGCTGCATGTGTGTGTTTTAGACTCCTGCTGCTGCATGTGTGTGTTTTAGACTTCTGCTGCTGCATGTGTGTGTTTTAGACTCCTGCTGCTGCATGTGTGTGTTTTAGACTCCTGCTGCTGCATGTGTGTGTTTTAGACTCCTGCTGCTGCATGTGTGTGTTTTAGACTCCTGCTGCTGCATGTGTGTGTTTTAGACTCCTGCTGCTGCATGTGTGTGTTTTAGACTCCTGCTGCATGTGTGTGTTTTAGACTCCTGCTGCTGCATGTGTGTGTTTTAGACTCCTGCTGCTGCATGTGTGTGTTTTAGACTCCTGCTGCTGCATGTGTGTGTTTTAGACTCCTGCTGCTGCAGCATGTGTGTGTTTTCTGAACATCTCCTGAGTCCAGAGCGTGTGCTCATTGATCAGGTCTCATGATGCTGCTCCAGGCCCTGAGTGAGCTACTGCGTGTGTCTGAGCAGTCTTCAGATCTTGGTGGAACAAAGACTGCAGTGTTTCACGTGGACATCAGCGAACCAGGACCTGTGGGTTCTGGCTCTGCTCTGGGACAGAACCGTACCTGTAGAACCATGGGTTCTAGCTGAAGCCTCTGTTCCTGCAGAGTTCTGCTGAGTGAAACAAACCTTTCTGGACCTGTGTGTGTGTGTGTGTGTGCGTGCGTGTGCGTGTGTGTGTGTGTGTGTGCGTGCGTGTGTGCGTGTGCGTGTGGTCATGGTGAGATCATGCAGCTGATGCATCTGAGAGTCCTGGTTCTGGTACCAGCCTGGACTCCATGTTATTCTCAGAACCACCTTAGTCTTTCATGTCATGGGTCCAGCGGGGTTCTAGAAACTTCCCTCAGAGGTTCTACAGCAGTTACACCACCAGTAGCAGGATGGATCTATGCCTTCATGTTGGTGACACCAGCTGGTGTGCAGTCTGACCTCTGACCCTAGATATGGTTGTGGGTTCAAATCCCAGTAGGTCAGCTACAGACCAGCCTGTCTGGTACCAACAATCACCACGCTTCAACGTTCCGTAGACCTCATTCCTGATCAGTCTGGATGCTGCTCTGTGATTGGCTGACCTCTGAACTAACAGCCTTTTTGGTGTATTAGTTTGTGTTGAAAGTGTTTAAGGCGCGGCTAACGGGTGGTGTTGGTGGTGTTCTGCAGCAGCGGCTGGCAGCGGTCCACAGCGCCTACATCCTCCAGCCCAGGAAGAAGGCAGCCGTCAGGTTGGTGCAGAGACTCCTGGCTCCGTCCAAACCATCCCGTCCGACCGCCTTCAGGGTGAGTCAGTCCTGATGACATCATTGTTTGGTTTCAGGAACGCTAGTCTGACCTTTTCTTGTCTTTCTGAAGAAAATCCTGCTGAAGGAAGTCTCTGAGCTCTCCAACTACATCGACCGGAGCCAGCTGCCGGCCTCCCTGGGCGGATACTTTCTGTACTGTCACAAGAGCTGGGTTGGCTTTGTTAAGGTAACGCGCTTTGGTCGGACCTGTGGAACCAGCCTTTCATTCCTGTTTGACCCGTTTTAGGAGGTGATGTAACTTCAGATCCGTAAATCCTCCTCAGACGGAGGTCAGGTCTGAGTTGACCTCGTCTGTGGGTGACCTCTGAAGGCCAGAGGTCATTTGTTGTAGAAGGAGGGAGGGAGCTGAATCCCACCACACATCGAGTCTGGACCCCATCCTAATATCCAGGCTCTTCCAGTAAACGGGAACGTGTATTTGAGCCACTGGTCGCTGTTTAGAGGAGCACAACAAGCTTCTCTTAGAAAGCTCATTTGCCGTGGCGGCATCAGGGACCCTTAGGTCGTTTATAAGTGTGGCGAGGTGGAGAAACGAGGGCCCGGGCGGGATTCGATCCCCAGACTCCCGGGTGAGAGTCATACGCTCTAACCAGTCAGCCAAAGAGACATCCCCTTGGCCAAGTAGCCAGGGCGCATGATCAATCGGGACACGGTGACAGGACACACACGCTGCCACATAAGTGGTCAGACCGCGATGGTCATGTGGCGCAACCGTGTCTTTATTAGTCAGGGTTACGTGACGGCGGCGGTCTCCTGTCAGAAGCCGCGCTCGTTACGTTTTTAACGAGTCGCGTGTGTCCTCCACAGCCCCGTGCAGTCTCTGGTGATCGGCGCTCCGGCTCCAGCGGAGAGAAGCTCCTGCATCGCTCCAGTTTACCGTCTCGGCTGTTTCTGCTTACAGAAGCAAAACTTACGGCTCGCTGCTGGCCGGAGCTCCACTCCCCCGTGATCGTGCATTCACGAGTCCAGCGTTGTGCTAATATTACTACCAAGCATGGCGGCATGAATGCTGCAACGATCCCTCAACGCCGTGCCGCCGCGGCGCGTTCATAAGACACGGTGGCGGGCCGGCGTGGCGTGTTCTGGAAGGGGCTGGAAGAGCGTTACTCAGATCGATGATCTGGTGGAGAGCGAATCCCATCCTGGAGGGAAAAGAGACTGTTTGGCTCTGGTTCTCAGCCCGGCCCATGACTGGCTGGACCAGCACCACAGGCTCGCGGGCCCGCCCACTATGTCTGGGTTCAGCATGAACCCATCTCAGAGGGTCTGCAGACCCACCATCGCGCCGAGCAGAACCCCACCAGAACAAAAGGGACCGATAAAGAAGACAAACCCATCCAAACCTCCGCAGCTCTGTGGGAAGTCCAGATGGACCTCTCTGGATCTGAACAGAACCGAACTGGTCGGTGGTTCTGCCTCCATCAGAGGAGACAAGCTCTCAGCTGCATCAGAGCGGTCAGTCTATTGTCGGTTACCACGGTAACGCTTGAACAATCAGCTGACCTCATTACCAAGTGAAAGGTGCCTTCATGCGTCTGCTGTCCCAGGTTCTGTTTACTGACCCGTTTCTATGGCGACAGGATTTGAAGTTGCTGCTCTGTGTCCCGTAGGAGGTCCACGCGTTCCTCCAGGAGTTCCTGTCTGTTCTCCAGCGTCTGCCCTCGTGCATCTCCACGCTGCAGGCTCTGTCCAGGCTGCCTCTGCCCTCCAGCCTGAGCCTGCTCCAGAACTTCTGCAGCACAAATGAAGCCACGTTCCTGCACCTGAGAAGGTCCGGCCAGCTGACTGCTCCTGCTGCACATCTCTGCTGGTTAAAGAACATCAGATGGTCAGTGTTTGTGTTGGTTTTGGCCTGCAGGGAGCTTGGTCTGGACGAGCTGCTGAGACATTGTGAGGTTGTGGTGGACAAGCTGCGGTTCCCTGAGAAGGATCCCTGCTTTCAGGCCATGGCGGGGACAGCGCTCTTCACCCACACGGCCTTCGACATGCTCCAGAACCACAGCAGGTAGGCTCCTCCTGGCAGGAAATTCCTTCTTTACCCAACAACCGCTGCATCTCCAAGGGGTCAGACGTCGTCTTGTTTTCAGGATAACTGCAGCTGTGGAAAGAGTGGAGCTTCTGTGGCGGCAAGCCTCCTCCAGGGCCCAGCTGCACCTTCAGCTGGTCCAGTTTCGCAGTGAGGCTCTGCAGGTGGGTCCGGGGGTTGTGGTTCAGACCAGTTCAGTCTGGTCCTGGTACACGCAGCAACTCCACCGTTGTTCAAGGAAAACAGTTAGTGGTAAGAAGTAAAAGCCAGCAGCAGATTAAGGTGGAACAGGAAGGTGATGGGTCGCTGACGGGTTCTCACCAGAATCTCTGACAGGTCCGTGATCGTAACACACGCTATAACTGGTATGATTCGGTCCTATGATGGGAAATATCACTGGTTTTATTGCCACCTTCTGGATGCATGCATGTTGCACTAACCGGACTCCTTCTGTTACTGCTTCCACACGTGGAATTTGGCCGTCTGTGTCTTTGCTTTTGTTAAATGAAACTCACATTTCTGTGGACCAGGATCAGAACCTCATTACATTTACTTGAAAATGAGCCGTGAGATAAATGTCCCACCCATCCCACTTTGAATTTCCCCACTTCAAGCTCCCGCGTGCGAGTCTCCTGTATAAAAACATCTGTGTGGTTATTCTTCAGATGTTACACCTGTTGTCCTCTTAATCCGGCTACTGCATCCATTTATGCTCCAGTTGTCCGTCAGACACGTAACCCTTTAATAATAATAATAATAATAATAATAATGCATTTTATTTCAACAGCACCTTTCTAAACACTCAAGGACACTTTACAGACAGAGATAAAATACTCAACAATAAGATAGAACAGCATAAAACAGACAGATTGGAACAGAGAGAGTAATTATTGGAATGCTAGACGGAACAGGTGGGTGTCGAGTCTGGTTCTAAAGAGAGTGAGGGAGTCAATCAGTGCGTTTACATGCAGCCAGTAACCCTTTTCTAACCCGAATGTTTGGTCGTGTAAACGCATATCGGGATATCCCCATCAAAGCGTGTGTTCTGCACATGCTCTGTTCGCAAGGAATCTTGGTCTTTTGAGTAGCAAGACGTCTTGTATGCACCAGAACACCGGAAGTAAACAAGTTGGGAGCAAAATGGCGAGTCGCGGCACAGCACCACACTTTTGGAGTGACGAGGAAACTAAAGCGCAAACAAACGCGGTCGCTATCTCTTCCGAACTGGGAAACATGTTGTTGTTTTCACGGATACCGGAACAAGAAGAACCGGCAATGATGCATATTGCGTCTGGACGTACGTCCTGACGCTACCCCAACGTCCGCATTTACATCGGGTTATGCAAGTTAGGGGTAACTCTTTCTATATATGCTTGTAAACGGGTTATTCTGATCAACTCAGAAACCTGAATACCGACCTTAACCCGATCATAACCCGGATATTGGCTGCATGTAAACGTAGTTAGTACGGAGGTCAGGAGAGGGTGAGTTCCAGAGCTGGGGAGCAGAGCGACTGAAGGCCCTGCTCCCCATGGTGACCAGACGGAAAGGTGGATGGAGGAGGACCTGAGGGAACGGGTGGAGGTTGAAGGATGAAGGAGGTCTGAGAGGTACGGTGGAGCTATGTTATGGATGGCTTTGAATGTATATAGCAGAATTTTGAATTGGATTCTGGAAGTGACTGGGAGCCAGTGGAGCTGCTGAAGAACAGGAGTGATGTGGTGGAAGGAGGAAGTTCTGGTAATGATGCGGGCTGCCGAGTTCTGGAGAAGTTGGAGTTTATGGAGGGATTTGTGAGGAAGACCGAAGAGAAGAGCGTTGCAGTAGTCAATACGGGAAGTGATGAGGCTGTGGACAAGGATGGCGACCGAGTGAGAAGTGAGGGAGGGGCGTAGACGGTTAATGTTACGTAGATGGAAGTAGGCAGACCGGGTAATATTGTTTATGTGGGACTGGAAGGATAGTGAGGAGTCGAGGATGACACCCAGACTCTTGACCTGAGGGGAGGGGGAAACTAAGGAGTTGTCGACAGGAAGTGTAAAGCTGTGGATTTTGGATAGTAAAGATTTGGTGCCGACAAGTAACATTTCTGTTTTATCACTGTTGAGTTTGAGAAAGTTTGATGTGAACCAGTCTTTGAGTTCAGATAAACAATTGGTGAGGGAGGAAGGAGGAAGTGAAGAGGAGGGTTTGGAGGATACATAGAGCTGGGTGTCATCCGCGTAACAATGAAAATGGATGTCAAATTTACGGAAAATATTTCCCAGGGGAAGAAGGTAAGTGATGAAAAGGAGTGGACCGAGAACAGAGCCTTGGGAGACACCAGTAGTGACAGGGAAGGGACGGGAGGTGAAGGATTTCAGTTGAATAAACTTGAGTACGGCCAGAGAGATATGAACGGAACCAATCAAGCGGGGTATGAGAAATGCCAAGGGAAGACAATCTATGGAGGAGGATGGTGTGAGAGATGGTATCGAAGGCTGAACTCAAGTCGAGGAGGATGAGAATGGAGAGCAGTCCAGCATCGGCAGCAGTGAGGAGGCCATTAGTGATTTTTATGAGTGCAGTTTCTGTTCTGTGGCCAGGACGAAAGCCAGACTGGAAGGGCTCATAGAGGCTATTGAGCGTGAGATGAGCATGGAGTTGAGCAGAGATTATTTTTTCTAGGATTTTTGAAAGAAAGGGAAGATTTGAGATGGAACGAAGATTATTGAAATTATTGGGATCGGTGCCGGGTTTCTTTAATATTGGAGTAATGGATGCAGTTTTGAAAAGTGAGGGAACAATACCGGTAGAGAGGGAGGAGTGGATTATGGTGGCCATGAGAGGGAGAAGGGAGGTGAGACATGTTTTAACCAAAACTGTAGGGAGGGGGTCGAGAGAGCAGGTGGTGGGCTTGGATTTACAGATAAGATCAGATATTTCGGATGAGGTGGGAAGAAGAAAGGAACAAAATGACTGGCGGGGTGAAAAAATCTCAGGGGGAGGGGGAGAACTTGGAATTAATTGCTGGTGTATGGAAGAAATTTTCTGAATAAAGAAGGTTAATAAAGAGTTACATGAGTCAGCAGAATACAGGTGGGGGGGTAGAGAGTCCGGCGGATGAAGAATATTGAGCATTATTGAGAACAGAGTCCTGGAGTTGCCTTCACTGGAGGAAACAATCCAGAGTAGAAAGCAGATTTAGTATGTTTAACAGAGTCCAAGTATTGAAGCAGATGAGGTTTGTGCACGCATTTGGGTAAAGTTCTGTTGGTTCTGAAGGCCTCTCAGTCCCACCATTCTCACATTATTTTGCCTGCTGTGGTTCTCAAGGGCTTGTACCCGGTTCCACATCATCTCCATTATGCACTTCCCTTGTCGGTCAGCGGCTGCTCTGACGTCTCCTCCAGCTGCGTAATTCGTGTTTCGGCTTCACCTAGCCCCTCCTGCATGGCTGTCACCGTTGCAGTCAGCTCGGCTGCATCCTGTTTAATAGACACGATATCTGTCGCCACGTTCTGGAGCGTTTCACTCATTTTCGATATTTCTGCAAAAAGTCTTTCCAGGCTGACTGTCGCGTTCGTGAATGCAGGGTTTTTTCTCCTGTAGCGCTGTCTTCCTCGTGGACCGGACTTCTCCGGTTAGACTGTCGGGACGAGCTTTTAAGATATTTCGACGTCAACGTAGCTTTGTAAATCTTTTAAACTAAAAATCAAACATACACAGTCCCAGTACTCACAACGAGCAATATTCCACCAGTATATTTGTGTTTTTCCGCTAAAATCCCGTTAGTAGCATGGGCGGGAAAGGGAGCTCCCCTAGCTTGCCGCCATCTTGGAAGCTGCACCCGCGTGACTCCTGTTGTAATATTGTTGACAAAAATAGCAGCAGAGCGTCATTTTACCTGCAGGTATTCACTCCTGAACTTCTGTGATCTAAAGAAAACCATGACAAATGTATAAAGGCATCAATCAATCAATCAATCAATCAATCAATCAGAGGTACTTTATTGATCCCAGAGGGAAGTTGGAGAAAGCAGAGAGAAATGTAGTTTTTGTTTTTACATTTTTCATTTCAGTTCAGACTATTTAGAACTTTGTGTTTTCATCAGATTTAGCTGGAATCCTTTAGCACGGTTTAGAAAAACTGTTTGAGATATTTTGCATTTATTTAAAGAGCAAGTCACCCCCTACCAGAGTCTTACTCCCACTTCCTGTTTGAAAAATGTTACAAACGCTGTTGCCTGGCAGACCGAGAGGGCGGAGCCACTAACAAACATGCACAGGCTCACAACGACATTGTGACATCATAATGTACCAGCTAACGCCATAGTGTACCTCTTAGCCAATGGCAAGGGCAGATGTCCGTTCAAATGCAGTGCAGAGGGTTGGGGTTAGAGGCGAGCACACACACACCAGAGGCGGACGCGCCGTGACACACCCGAGATTTTGAGGAGTCAAGTCGCGCCGCGCCGCGCCGCTGAAAATTGTGCGATAGTCACAACATCACGCAGGACTTGAGAACAGGAAACAGGAAGTGACTCTATTGTTTAAATGTGATCAGACTTGCCGTCGTGTTTTGTGGGGCCATGATTTGTTAACAGTGGGTTAGTGCGCTGTTTATTGGAATGTTCTAGGATCAGTAGTACTTTAAAGTTATCAAAACTGCGGCTGGGTTTGTGCCATAAAGCAGTTCTGCGTTGTAATGTTGTAAAGTACTCCGCAAGGTTGTAAACAGCCGCGCTTGAGATGGAACTGGCGCCTATCTTCAGCGCCTAGGCGCGGCGCTCCCCGTGTGCCCACTATCATTAACTATAATGGCTTCTATTTAAAATGACGGCGCGGCGCGTCTGCCTCCGGTGTGCCCCAGACTTGACCGTTTTAGGCAGAACATTTAAATTTTAACTAAGATGCACTAAAGGGCCAAATTATTGACCTCATTTCTACAGCACGGTTAGACACTCACACAACGATGTTCTGCTGAGCTGTGGTGGCCTCATGGAGGGGGCCATCGTCTAGCACACTGCTGCTAACCACTAAAACATTCTCCCTCTCCTGATAATAATTTTTTGCTTTCCTTGATGTTGGATGTGCTACTACTAGTTTACCCGTTTAATTATAGATCCACTAGGATAAATACAATAAAGTTTATCTCTCACCACATAGAATATTTACTAAGAAATCACAATATTATATATATGTGTGTGTGTGTGTGTGTGTGTGTGTGTCTCATGGAGGATGGCTGCTTTTACTGAGCCAGGATCCTCTGGAGGTTTCTTCCTGTTGAAAGGGAGTTTTGATAAATGATAAATGAGCCGCACTTGTATAGCGCCTCTCAGAGGAAGGACTCCAAAGCGCTTTACACTACAGTGTATCATTCACCCATTCACACACACATTCACACACTCGTGGGGATGAGCTACGATGTAGCCACAGCTGCAAGAGCACTGACAGAGGCGAGGCTGCCAAGCACAGGCGCCACCGGTCCCTCAGACCTCCACCAGCAGGCAACGTGGGTTAAGTGTCTTGCCCAAGGACACAACAGCAGAATTCTCTGTCCGGAGCCGGGATCGAACCTGCAACCTTCTGATTACTGGACAACCCGCTCAACCTGTTGAGCTGCTGTTTCCTCTCCACTGTTGCTGCATGCTTGCTTAGTGTGAGGATTGCTGTAAAGACTCTGACACTAGTCAGTGACTCGAGGCGACCTGCTGGGTTCCTTATATAGGAAACTTGTTGCTGATTGGCTTAATGACCTGACCTGTACTGTTTACTGTGTGCAGGTCCTTGGGACTCTGGTCATGATTTGGTGCTTTATTAATAAACTTGAATTGAATTGACACCAAATTAGTTGATGTGGGGGTGACTTGCTCTTTAAATAAGTTTTCAACATTAAACGTAATTTTATACTTTCATAAGTATTTGGTCTGCTAGTCATCTGGTATGTGAGATTTTTCAGAAAGTCATTCAGACATGTATAAACAGAAGAAAAGGATATGCAGTGATGCATGTGCGGAGTTGAAGCCACGTCGTCCGTTCCTAATCCCAGACGCGGTCCCTGACTGGTTTCTACGTCAGAAACGAGGCTCCTAATTGTTCTGCAGGCTTCGCTCACAGCTGACGAGGTTCTTAACGCTCCACCAGCACCACCAACAAGTAGGGTTGGGCATCGTTTCAATTTGAACAATTCCGATTCTGATTCCTCGTTTCGATTCCGGTTCCTGTTGATTCTGATTGTTTCAGGTGGCGGGATCCAAACACGTTACATGTTGTAAATGAGCCAGCTAAGCGCAGGTCTTACTTGATGAAAAAATAATAACTTCACCTTCATTTAGAGGAAACGTGCTTTAGAGACGGACAGAAAGCACGATTGGTGTTTGTTTCCAACCACAACCCAAGTATGGACGAAGCCTGTGGGGTGAGAGGCTGAGTCTTCAACATAACCAGAAACGTCCCGCTGTTGTCATCTAAAAGCATCATACCCTAACCCTGTCATCTAAGAGCATCATACCCTAACCCCGTCATCTAAAAGCATCATACCCTAACCCCGTCATCTAAAAGCATCATACCCTAACCCCGTCATCTAAAAGCATCAGACCCTAACCCCGTCATCTAAAAGCATCATACCCTAACCCCGTCATCTAAAAGCATCATACCCTAACCCCGTCATCTAAAAGCATCATACCCTAACCCCGTCATCTAAAAGCATCTTACCCTAACCCTGTCATCTAAAAGCATCTAACCCTAACCCTGTCATCTAAAAGCATCATGCCCTAACCCTGTCATCTAAAAGCATCTAACCCTAACCCTGTCATCTAAAAGCATCATACTCTAACCCTGTCATCTAAAAGCATCATACTCTAACCCTGTCATCTAAAAGCATCATACTCTAACCCTGTCATCTAAAAGCATCATACTCTAACCCTGTCATCTAAAAGCATCATACTCTAACCCTGTCATCTAAAAGCATCATACTCTAACCCTGTCATCTAAAAGCATCATACCCTAACCCTGTCATCTAAAAGCATCATACCCTAACCCCGTCATCTAAAAGCATCATACCCTAACCCCGTCATCTAAAAGCATCATACCCTAACCCCGTCATCTAAAAGCATCATACCCTAACCCTGTCATCTAAAAGCATCTAACCCTAACCATGTCATCTAAAAGCATCATGACCTAACCCTGTCATCTAAAAGCATCTAACCCTAACCCTGTCATCTAAAAGCATCATACTCTAACCCTGTCATCTAAAAGCATCATACCCTAACCCTGTCATCTAAAAGCATCTAACCCTAACCCTGTCATCTAAAAGCATCATACTCTAACCCTGTCATCTAAAAGCATCATACCCTAACCCTGTCATCTAAAAGCATCTAACCCTAACCCTGTCATCTAAAAGCATCATACTCTAACCCTGTCATCTAAAAGCATCATACCCTAACCCTGTCATCTAAAAGCATCATACCCTAACCCTGTCATCTAAAAGCATCATACCCGAACCCTGTCATCTAAAAGCATCATACCCTAACCCTGTCATCTAAAAGCATCATACTCTAACCCTGTCATCTAAAAGCATCATACCCGAACCCTGTCATCTAAAAGCATCATACCCGAACCCTGTCATCTAAAAGCATCATACTCTAACCCTAACCCTGTCATCTAAAAGCATCATACCCAAACCCTGTCATCTAAAAGCATCATACCCGAACCCTGTGATCTAAAAGCATCATACCCTAACCCTGTCATATAAAAGCATCATACTCTAACCCTAACCCTGTCATCTAAAAGCATCATACCCTAACCCTGTCATCTAAAAGCATCATACCCTAACCCTGTCATCTAAAAGCATCATACCCTAACCCTGTCATCTAAAAGCATCATACTCTAACCCTGTCATCTAAAAGCATCATACCCGAACCCTGTCATCTAAAAGCATCATACCCGAACCCTGTCATCTAAAAGCATCATACCCTAACCCTGTCATCTAAAAGCATCATACTCTAACCCTGTCATCTAAAAGCATCATACCCTAACCCTGTCATCTAAAAGCATCATACCCTAACCCTGTCATCTAAAAGCATCATACCCGAACCCTGTCATCTAAAAGCATCATACCCTAACCCTGTCATCTAAAAGCATCATACCCTAACCCTGTCATCTAAAAGCATCATACCCTAACCCTGTCATCTAAAAGCATCATATCCTAACCCTGTCATCTAAAAGCATCATACCCTAACCCTGTCATCTAAAAGCATCATACCCTAACCCTGTCATCTAAAAGCATCATACCCTAACCCTGTCATCTAAAAGCATCATACCCGAACCCTAACCCTGTCATCTAAAAGCATCATACCCGAACCCTAACCCGTCATCTAAAAGCATCATACCCTAACCCTAACCCTGTCATCTAAAAGCATCATACCCTAACCCTGTCATCTAAAAGCATCATACCCGAACCCTGTCATCTAAAAGCATCATACCCTAACCCTGTCATCTAAAAGCATCATACCCTAACCCTGTCATCTAAAAGCATCATACCCTAACCCTGTCATCTAAAAGCAACATACCCTAACCCTGTCATCTAAAAGCATCATACCCTAACCCTAACCCGTCATCTAAAAGCATCATACCCTAACCCTAACCCGTCATCTAAAAGCATCATACCCTAACCCTAACCCTGTCATCTAAAAGCATCATACCCTAACCCTAACCCTGTCATCTAAAAGCATCATACCCGAACCCTAACCCTGTCATCTAAAAGCATCATACCCGAACCCTAACCCGTCATCTAAAAGCATCATACCCTAACCCTGTCATCTAAAAGCATCATACCCCAACCCTGTCATCTAAAAGCATCATACCCTAACCCTGTCATCTAAAAGCATCATACCCAAACCCTGTCATCTAAAAGCATCATACCCTAACCCTGTCATCTAAAAGCATCATACCCTAACCCTAACCCGTCATCTAAAAGCATCATACCCTAACCCTAACCCTGTCATCTAAAAGCATCATACCCTAACCCTAACCCTGTCATCTAAAAGCATCATACCCTAACCCTAACCCTGTCATCTAAAAGCATCATACCCGAACCCTAACCCTGTCATCTAAAAGCATCATACCCGAACCCTAACCCGTCATCTAAAAGCATCATACCCCAACCCTGTCATCTAAAAGCATCATACCCCAACCCTGTCATCTAAAAGCATCATACCCTAACCCTGTCATCTAAAAGCATCATACCCTAACCCTGTCATCTAAAAGCATCATACCCTAACCCTGTCATCTAAAAGCATCATACCCTAACCCTGTCATCTAAAAGCATCATACCCTAACCCTAACCCTGTCATCTAAAAGCATCATACCCTAACCCTAACCCTGTCATCTAAAAGCATCATACCCCAACCCTGTCATCTAAAAGCATCATACCCCAACCCTGTCATCTAAAAGCATCATACCCCAACCCTGTCATCTAAAAGCATCATACCCTAACCCTGTCATCTAAAAGCATCATACCCTAACCCTGTCATCTAAAAGCATCATATCCTAACTCTGTCATCTAAAAGCATCTAACCCTAACCCTGTCATCTAAAAGCATCATACCCTAACCCTGTCATCTAAAAGCATCATACCCTAACCCTGTCATCTAAAAGCATCATACCCTAACCCTGTCATCTAAAAGCATCTAACCCTGTCATCTAAAAGCATCATACTCTAACCCTAACCCTGTCATCTAAGAGCATCATACCCTAACCCTGTCATCTAAGAGCATCATACCCTAACCCTGTCATCTAAGAGCATCATACCCTAACCCTGTCATCTAAAAGCATCATACTCTAACCCTAACCCTGTCATCTAAGAGCACCATACCCTAACCCTGTCATCTAAGAGCATCATACCCTAACCCTGTCATCTAAGAGCACCATACCCTAACCCTGTCATCTAAAAGCATCTAACCTTAACCCTGTCATCTAAAAGCATCATGCCCTAACCCTGTCATCTAAAAGCATCATACCCTAACCCTGTCATCTAAAAGCATCATACCCTAACCCTATCATCTAAAAGCATCATACCCTAACCCTGTCATCTAAAAGCATCATACCCTAACCCTGTCATCTAAAAGCATCATACTCTAAATTGAACCCTGTCATCTAAACGCATCATACCCTAACCCTGTCATCTAAAAGCATCATACCCGAACCCTGTCATCTAAAAGCATCATACTCTAACCCTGTCATCTAAAAGCATCATACCCTAACCCTGTCATCTAAAAGCATCATACCCTAACCCTGTCATCTAAAAGCATCATACCCGAACCCTGTCATCTAAAAGCATCATACTCTAACCCTGTCATCTAAAAGCATCATACCCTAACCCTGTCATCTAAAAGCATCTAACCCTGTCATCTAAAAGCATCATACTCTAACCCTAACCCTGTCATCTAAAAGCATCATACCCTAAGCCTGTCATCTAAGAGCATCATACCCTAACCCTGTCATCTAAAAGCATCATACTCTAACCCTAACCCTGTCATCTAAGAGCACCATACCCTAACCTTGTCATCTAAAAGCATCATACTCTAACCCTAACCCTGTCATCTAAGAGCACCATACCCTAACCCTGTCATCTAAAAGCATCTAACCCTGTCATCTAAAAGCATCTAACCCTGTCATCTAAAAGCATCTAACCCTGTCATCTAAAAGCATCATACCCTAACCCTGTCATCTAAAAGCATCATACTCTAACCCTAACCCTGTCATCTAAAAGCACCATACCCTAACCCTGTCATCTAAAAGCATCTAACCCTAACCCTGTCATCTAAAAGCATCATACCCTAACCATGTCATCTAAAAGCATCATGCTCTAACCCTGTCATCTAAAAGCATCATACCCTAACCCTGTCATCTAAAAGCATCATGCTCTAACCCTGTCATCTAAAAGCATCATACTCTAACCCGAACCCTGTCATCTAAAAGCATCATACCCTAACCCTGTCATCTAAAAGCATCATACCCTAACCCTGTCATCTAAAAGCATCATACCCTAACCCTGTCATCTAAAAGCATCATACCCTAACCCTGTCATCTAAAAGCATCTAACCCTAACCCCGTCATCTGAAAGCATCATACCCTAACCCCGTCATCTAAAAGCATCATACCCTAACCCCGTCATCTAAAAGCATCATACCCTAACCCTGTCATCTAAAAGCATCATACCCGAACCCTGTCATCTAAAAGCATCATACCCGAACCCTGTCATCTAAGAGCATCATACCCTAAGCCTGTCATCTAAGAGCATCTTACCCTAACCCTGTCATCTAAAAGCATCATACTCTAACCCTAACCCTGTCATCTAAAAGCATCATACTCTAACCCTGTCATCTAAAAACATCATACCCTAACCCTGTCATCTAAAAACATCTAACCCTGTCATCTAAAAGCATCATACCCTAACCCTGTCATCTAAAAGCATCATACCCTAACCCTGTCATCTAAAAGCATCATACCCTAACCCTGTCATCTAAAAGCATCATACCCTAACCCTGTCATCTAAAAGCATCATACCCTAACCCTGTCATCTAAAAGCATCATACTCTAACCCTGTCATCTAAAAGCATCATACCCTAACCCTGTCATCTAAAAGCATCATACCCTAACCCTGTCATCTAAAAGCATCATACTCTAACCCTGTCATCTAAAAGCATCATACCCTAACCCTGTCATCTAAAAGCATCATACCCTAACCCTGTCATCTGAAAGCATCATACCCTAACCCTGTCATCTAAAAGCATCATACCCTAACCCCGTCATCTAAAAGCATCATACCCTAACCCCGTCATCTAAAAGCATCATACCCTAACCCTGTCATCTAAAAGCATCATACCCTAACCCTGACCTGCTGCAGCAGCTTCAGTCTGAAGGGAAACGGAAACTAACACGCAGCTGCCGTCAGGAACAACCCAACAGATTTAAAACTCAACAGACTAAATAGTTAAAAATAAATAATCTGACACGTTGTCAGATCATTTATTCATCATGCCGGTCGGCTCCTAGTGGCAGAACCCGGTGTGGTCCTCCTCAGAGGCTGCTCCAGCTGTTCGTGTACAGCTCGGCCTCCTGACGCTCACAGACGAGTGTCGCTGCGTTTGACGCTCGTGTTTTTATTTCTGCAGCGAGAAACTCACTCCGCCCAGAGTTAGTTCTCTAAAACTTCTACTGAGTCCATTTAAATGAGCTCCTCCACGCCGCTGCAGGAGTTAGCATCAGGAGTAGAAGTTCAGCAGCAGGGTGGGAGCCACAGACGGCCGGCGTGAGCAGCTCTCAAAGGCGCCCATCAGAATGAGCAGATCCCGTTTGTTTTCCAGAGGTCGGCAGCCTGGGAATGGAAGTAAGAAACTTTGAAAGATTCCGGGAAAAACTGGGAGTCCCGGTTCCAGCCGATGCTCCATGCCCAACCCTGTGCTGCTCATAAGTCGTAGAACATCCTCACTAAAATATCCCATCACCACAGCCGCTCTCAGCGTTTCAGTTCCTGTTGCCAGATCTTCGTCCTCTGATCCTCCTGCTTGGTCGAATGTTTTCAGATAACTGAGAAGATCGCAGCTCTTCAAGAGAAGCTGCAGCTCTACACAGCGGAGATCGACGGGAGGTCAGCCAAGGGAGTGGCGTCGCTGTCCGAGTTTGAGACCAACGTTTACTCTCCTGCCATGGTGCAGATCTTCATGCTCCTCCTCAGATGGACGTTCATGTTTGTGTCATTAGATCTTTGCTAGCGTAGTTCTCCATCCCCTCCCTCCAGGTGCTCATCCATCACTGTGAGGAAGTGATCCACACCTTAGAGGAGACCCTGCCTCTGGAGGCCCAGACCAGAGAGTCGTGGGTTCAGGACCTGGAGAGGCTGAAGGACAACCTCCATTTAGACGTGACGCTTGTTCTCCAGACCCTCAGAGCTGTTTCAGACTATCACCACTACTACAACAAGGCACGTTCTCTCTAGCACTTTCTAGGGCTCTGCAGCCCCCCAAGGCACTTTACAACACAACAGTTATTCACCCATTCACACCCTGGTGGTGATGAGCTACATGGTAGGCACAGCAGCTCTGGGGCTGTGGTACACAGGCACCACCAGAAGGTGGGGTGGGTGTGGGGTTGGAAGCCTGTTTGTGATGGTTCTGCCTCTGGTTCTGCAGGCCAACAGCTGGTGCAGGCTGGTCCTCTCGGAGGACTTCCTCCAGGAGCTGCTCTCAGCGGCTCACAGGGACCACCTTTCCTCTGAGCAGCAGACGGTGTGGAGACGAGAGTTGTCCACCTTCCTGAAGAAGAATCCCGCCCCGGACATGGAGGAGCTGGTTCATCTGGTCCACCTGTCCAGCGCCATCCCAGACGAGCAGCTGCGGCAGGCAGGGAGGCGCATTTATCACAGGTCAGAAGTCCATGTTGGTCTTTAGACGAGAACCCAGACATGCAGACCATTTTTACCTTCTGGTTCCGGTTCTAGCTAACCAGTAGAGTGACCAGTTGGTTTCAGGGTGACCAGTAACTAGTACTCTCACACCCCCGTCTGTGGCTGTGCTGAAGCCGTGACCGGGTTTTACTCCTACGCTGAAGCGTCTGTGACACTTCTCCTCTCTGATTCAGGTGCGTGGTTCTGAGGAAGCTGCTGATCTCCTCTGGACCCGTGTTGGTGGACCAGCTCCAGCTGGCCTTGCAGTGGCAGACTGAGTTGATGCATGGAGGTCATGTGACCTGGCCCTCTGAGGCTGCAGATGTTCATTGCAGCTCTGCAGAGGCTCCCTCACCTGCAGGTTCTGGCTCGGTGTCAGTAGACCAGAAACCCCGCCCCCTCGAGCCGCTGGACTCTGGCTTTAATGGTGGTGGGTGGGCCCAGCTGGAGGTTGCTCCACAGAGATCAGCTGAAGCTGAAGGCTCTGTGAGATGTACGCTAAAGCAGCTTCACCGTCATGAGGAGGGTGTCTCTGGTGGTCCGGATCACGTGGGGGGAGTGGGTCCAGGTTCTGAGGGGAACTCCTGTGGAGAAAGCATCCCGATCCTGCCTGAAGTGGAGGCAGAGGTCCTGAAGCTCTCAGCTGCAGCAGCCTGTAACCCCTGGCTCAGCCGACCAGTAGATGGGTTGGAGAGCCCAGACACCGTCACTCAGAGAGACCATCTGGGTCCCCGGACCTCTGCAGCCCGGCGCACACGGATGGAGGTGATGACCTGCACAGCATCCACGAACCCACAGAGCGGAGACGGGGACTTGGACAGCGACTTCAGCGATCCTGAACCGGGATCAGCTGATGATATTCTCTCCAGCTCCACGGCTGATAGAAGAGACGCTGCCTCCCGGAGCACGGAGGTGGTTCCGACGCTCCTCTGGGATTCTCACCCCCATCCTGAGACGAGCAACACTGCTTACAGGTAAGGAAAGAAGGCTGAACGCCCTGATCGTGACAACAGGATCCGCTAACAGACATGCTAGCTAGCAGGATGAGCTTCAGCGTAAAAGTTTCACCAACCTGGTGGAAAAGCTGAAGGATCCGGTCTTCTGTCCTCCTTAACTAGTTAACAGAAATGATCAGGTCCTCCAGCTCCAACCATCTTCAGACTAACTGATGCTATCAGAGGGTTTCTTGTTTGAGGAAGCTAAAGGTCTCAGCTGGATCTTCTCAAACCTGTCAGGTGAAGATCAGACGCTCACCTAGGTGCGGCTGGAGAACCTCCTCGTCCTCAACTCTCTCACTGTTCTTTCTAACCATCCTCTCTCCAGTGGGACGGACGTCTCTCTGACTCAGTGGGAGGAGGAGGAGCAGGAGAGTCTGAGACAGGTGGAGAAGATCCTGGACCGGGCTGGAGGGATACTGCAGGTGAGTGGTCCAGAAGGTTTGGTTGTGATCAGTAAGGAGATCTGATCATCACCCAGATTTCTCATTTGACAGGAGGAGGAAAATGTCCTTGCTCAGGAGAAGGAGCTGGATGTCCTGCTGGAGGAGGAGGACAGGAGGGAGGTCTGGTGGTGGGACGGGAAGGACAAGCCCGGAGTACGTTGGACTCTTACTGTGAACCTGCTTGTGGTAGAGCTGGACCTGTGTAGCGTCCAGATGCAGACGCTGGGTTCTGCTCTGATCAGCACCGACGTTATAGAAGCTTTCCCAACCCCATCGTAGAAAATGTTTGAGTGAACCCGGCACAAGTTAATCTGGGAATAATGTGGATTTCCGCTACACTACAAAGTCTAACAGCCACGATACTGGAACTAAATGATTATAATACTAGAAGCTTTGCTGGGACCGACTCAGTGCTAATGCTAACTAACTACAGCTAAGCTACAAGCCTGGCTGAGACCGATGCTTTCATACCTACAGCCACAGAGGTCTGACCGCCATGGGTCGCTTCACCCATTGGGGTTAGGGTTTCAAACTGCTGTTGTAAATTAGTGTCGAATAATTTAGAGCTGAAGAGGGCGCTGGACTGAAGGTTTTAGGCTGAATTTTAAGTTTTTAAAGAAAATGCACCAAAATGCAAAAATAACAACTACACATGTCTACATTACACTTATTTAGACAAGTTATCAGCAAAAAAAGGTTGATTTTGGTGTGACTTGTGTTGGAGATGCAGGTTTATCTCAGCTGTTTGTTAAATCGCTGCTGAGGACAAACGGTCATCCTGTCTGGTGTTTTAGTTCAGCACAAGTATCACGATAAAATAAATGACCTTAAATAACCTCACGTTTGTAATACGGCTGCTTCTGGTGCGCCGGGTGCAGATCTATTAGAAGTAGAAGCGCTCCTGCAGGCCGCTGCTGCATCAGAGCTAATTCTCAACAGTCAGTTTGTGCTTTTCAGGTTTATTTCATTTTGGGAAAGTTAAGAGAAGAGGCACGTCGGTCAGAAAGTCCGCTGATTTGAACACATCAGTGATGTCCTCGTGTTTTCACAACCGCTGTAGTCAGAAGGGTCAGACACAACTAATGTCAATTAAAACGACACATTCATTTATAAGACCAGAGTTTCATATTGAACAGAAATCTGGATATATTTTCATTCCCACTCCCGTTGAATAGTTTTCCTGTTTTGTCCCGGTAGCGGGATTATAAATAACTTGACTCCCATTTCACGGGAATCCCGCAGGAATCATGTGACCCACCGGGATCCCAACAAATGTCAAACTCCACTTCATTATTATTATTATTATTATTATTATTATTATTATTATTATATTTTTATTATCATTATTGTTATTATTATTATCATTATTATAATTATAATAATGATAATAAAAATAATTATCATTATTATAATTATTATTATTATCATTATTGTTATTATTATTATCATTATTATAATTATAATAATGATAATAAAAATAATTATCATTATTATAATTATTATTATTATCATTATTATTATTATTGCTCCTATTATATTTGGGTGTGCTGATCTTTCACACCAAGCACCACAGTGATTACGTGGTGTTGTGAACCTGCTCTCTCATGACGACAAACCTATCAGAGTCTGAGATTCACGTCTGCACACGGGGCGGCGTTAGGCCCGGCTACTTGGGCTCAAGCCACGAATGTTTTATGAAAAGACTAGTGCGTGTTACGTGTGTGTGTGTGTGTGTGTGTGTGAGTGTGTGAGAGTGTGTGTGTGTGTGCGCACGCACGCGTGTGTTAAGCCCCGGATCTTCTTCAGTCCTGGTTGGGTCACCAGCTTTAACTTTCCAACCTGAACCCAACGCACCATAAACGATGTGAGGTCATCAGCAGCCCGGCTGGGTGTTGGCGGACAGAAGGACTCTAGAGCCAACACGTCTGACCACCGGTGCTTGTTTCTCTTCTAGATGAGGTCCAGTGAGCCGGCTGAAGCTGGAGAACCCCAGAGCTCCTCTGAGCTCGAATCAGATGAATCCTCCAGTGAAGGTGAATGGAGTTCAGGTGAGCTCCTCTCCAGTGCTCCCGAGGGACCAGATCTGAACCGACTAGGGCTGAAGGACCTCAACAGCAGATCCAGATGTTCTGATCCACGTCTGATCAGAGACGGGGAGGCTTTCCGGCTCCAACTGGAGAAGGAGAGACGAGAGGTGGAGGCGCTGGAGAAGAGTTTGTACAAGGAGCAGGAACCCACAGAGACGCCGAGAGATGGGGAGGACGCTGCACCGTCTGTTAGAAGCACCGAGTCGGCGGGGCGGGACTGGTGTCAAAGTGAAGGTTTCCGGTCCTTTTCTGGTCTGGAGGTTGAAGATCCGCCTTCCCCATGTCGAGGTTCTGGTTTCAAAGACCCGATGGAGGACGCTGTCCATCCTCAGCCTCGCATGGGAGACACTGAATCAGGAGATGGTTTGGGAGCTCCACCAGCCTCTGGGAGGAGGCTGGATGATGTTGGTGCACCAGATGGAGAGGCCGCTGAGGGCTTGGTCATCAGTCCAAATGTGAAGGAGCTCACTACCAACAACAACAACAACAAGAAGCTCCTAACATCCGACTGCTGCGATGGTCCTTCCCACGCCTACATGACTCCACGGGTGCTTCCTGGTCAGCCGCTGGAGTCGGACCCAGGCAGAACTCATTGGTTGTCTGACGGGTTTCAGAGGTCCGACGTTGTACGGAGATCCAGCTGTGGGTCTGAAGAGGCGTGGACCCGTCCTACTGACGATGTTCCAGAGGTATGCCAGCACGGAGGTGGATGTTTGTATGAGCTGTAGCTTTCTCTCTTGTTCCTTACAGGATGACGTTGTCATGAAAGCCTCGGAGGTATTAGAGACCAGCCAGCGGTTCTGATTCTAGTGCTGTGCTGATCCTGCTGGATGTGTCAGGGTTAGGGATCCGTCCGTCTTATGGTGGAACGTGCGTAGGGACAGTAATGCACGCTGTAACCTCAGAAGTGTTTACTTATGCTGTTTGTTTTTACCGCACGATGAGCACACACCGACGGACCTTCCTAGTCTCAGCTGTTTGTCCCGTCAAAGTAAAAAGCTCTGGTCTGAAGCCAGCGCCTCTCTCTCTCTCTGGTGGGTCGGACCGGCACAGGTCAGCTGGTCTGAACGCTGATCTGAGCACAGCTCAACAAAAAACTCATGTTATTTACAAAGAAACACAGCGGAGCACCAGTTTACCTGCAGTTATTCACTCCCACAGTAAAACGTAACCTCTAAGAGCAAAACAACATGAAAATGAATCAGGAAAGCAGAAAGAAATGCTATTTCTCTTTTAAAGTCCACACAATTTAGAATGAAGTGTTTTCATTACATTTAGCTTGTATTTCATTTAAAATATCTTCATTTTTATTTATTTTATGGTCATTTTTTGTTTGGGTTAGGGTTAAAAAAAGAACCTTAACATAAAAAATATTTGGGTGGTTCCCAATCCTGGTCCTGGAGGGTCGGCATCCAGCATGTTTTTGTTGTTTCTCTGCTCCAACCCACTTGATTCAGTGGTTGAATCACCTGCAGCAGCTCGTCAGGCTCTGCAGAAGCCTGTTAATCACCTGCTGATTGAAATCAGGTGTGTTGAAACGGAGTTCAACACACCTGCGGTGGAGACACTGAATCAGGATGTGTGTGTGTGTGTGTGTGTTAACCTCAAGGTTAAAAAGTGAGGGTGTTCTGTGGAACAGCTGATTCTGTCAGCACGTGTGAAAACGGACGTGCACGCTTTGGCGTTTCACCAGTAAACAACGGGCCGTAGGTTTCTTTTAAGGCTTTTTTAACTTTAGTATTTTTATTGTTGCTTTTATTCCTTTTTATGTGTCTGCTTGTGGTTTTAGCATCCAGTAATGATTTTTGGGTCTTTTTTTTTCTCATCACGACGGCGTTTTCACCTTGTGTGCAGAACTTTGGGGCGTCGGCTGTTGCCAATGAAACGTGCTACAGAAATACATTTTGACTTGACTTGTTAGTGGCTAGCTAGGCTAATGGGATGCTAACTCCAGCTGAACACATCACCAGTGTGGTCCTAACTCTGAGGAATTCTCTGTTCCTGCTGTGGTTCCAGGTCTGGGATCTAAACGTTCCTGTGGTTCTAGATACCGGTTCTGGTTTGATGAAAGCAGGATTTGCAGATCAAGATGGGCCAAAAACTGTATTCCCAAATATTATAGGAGTTCCAAAATATGAGGTAAGGCTACGATGATGCTTTCATTCTGGCACCAACGGGACTGGTTCATCCCAATAACCTGCTGATCCGGTCAGGGGCGCCCCCAGAAAATTTAGATAAAGTTGGCCAGATGGGGCCAAAGAACATTTGGGGGTGGCACACCAAGTTAGGGTTTGTGGAGAGTTTAGCCTGTTGCAAAGCATTGCATTGCTCCATTCTTCTTTTTTGGGGGGGTGGGGGGGGCATGGCCACCCCAGGCCACCCCTTGGGAGCATCACAGATTCCAGCAGGTTCCTTCTTTTTTTATCTGCAGGAAATCATGAACGGTAACCCAGAGGGGGGTGTCTACGTCGGCCATGACGCTCAGCACATGAGGGGGGTCCTGGCCCTGAAGCACCCCATACAGAATGGGATCATCAGCAGCTGGGATGACATGGAGAAGGTACACGGCTCCATCTAGACCATGCCATCATGTGTAACGTGTAGGAAAGTGAACGTGGGGAACTGCAGTAATAAAGCTAAAACTACAAGTCCCAGAACGCACGGGGACGAGCAGAGCTGCACAGGTAGCAGGTGTGCTTTCATGGGTGGTGATGATGGACACACTGCCCACCACAGGAGACGGATTGACGTGGTTCTTTACAACAACTGTCTCGTGTTTTATTCAAATAAAAGATGAAACCTGTCTGTTCTTGCGGGTTTGGTACCTTACAGATCTGGCACCACACCTTCCAGCTGATGGGGGTGGAGCCAGAAGAACATCCTGTTCTGCTGACCGAGGCAGCCATGAACCCCCTGGAGAACCGGCAGCGCATGGTGGAGATCATGTTTGAGAGCTTCAACGTTCCTCTGACCTACGTGGCCATGCAGGCGGTGCTGGCCCTCTACGCTACAGGGAGAACCACGGGTACTGCTCAAGTTCGGACGCAGGGTGACGGGGTCATCTCTCAGATCACCGTTGAACGATGTGGAACCCTCTTCCTGATCTTGTGTTTGTAGGAGTGGTGTTTGACTCTGGAGACGGGGTGAGCCACAGCGTCCCTGTGTTTGAGGGCTACTGCTTGCCTCATGCTGTGCAGCGCTTCCCACTGGCCGGTGTGGACGTTACAACGCAGCTCAAAAAAGTATGTACCTGTTTTTGACACGTTCGGACTACTTTAATGACCTAAAGTAACCGTATCGAGGCGCAGACCTTAGCTAAGCTAACCGAGAAACAAACATGTCAGCAGTCAGGCAATGGGGAGGAGAACTAACACACACAGTAGGAACACTAGCAGATATGCATGTGTGTGTCGGTCACATGTTCCACTAGAATAATAGAAATCAGTCACTATTACATAAGAATATTACATATTACTATGCTAGCAGCGCTATACAACTATAGGCTAATAATAATAATTATTATTTAAGTTCTTACAATTTATCAGCCTTGCTCTCAGATGTCCGTCCAACCGTCATCCATCCATTTTCAGCTGCTTATCTGGAGTCGGGTCGCGGGGAAAGCAGCCTAAGCAGGGAGGCCCAGACTTCCCTCTCCCCAGCTACTTGGGCCAGCTCCTCCGGGGAATCTTAAGGCGTTCCCTGGCCAGACAGAGACATATTCCCTCCAGCGTGTCCTGGCACTTCCTTTAGGTCTCCTCCCAGAAAACCACCAGGGAGGCATCCTGACCAGATGTCCGAGCCCCCTCAACTGGCTTCTCTCGATGTGGAGGAACAGCGGGTCTAGTACAAGCCCCTCCTGGATGACAGAGCTTCCCACCCTATCTCTAAGCGAGAGCCCAGCCACCCTGCGGAGAAAACTCATTTTGGCCGCCTGTGTGCGTGATGTTGTTGTTTTGGTCACTACCCAAAGCTGGTGACCATAGGTTGATGTTTAGGTATTTGGCAGACGCTTTGTCCAGAGCGACGTACAGGTGATAATGGATTAGGGTTAGGGTTAACATGCAAACATGGAGCGTGCAGCAGAGTGGTGATGGGAGGGTGCTAGTTTAGAAGATGCTCTCTGAAGAGCTGGGTCTAGTGCTTGGTAGGTCATTCCACATCTGTGGAACGACACGTGAAAAGAGTCCCGAGTGTGGTGTAGGCGCTGCTAGCCGAAGATCCTTTGACTGGAGCGGCCGGGCCGAGACGTAAGCCTCTACAAGAGGACTCAGGTAGACGGGAGCCGTACCATCCAGTACTTTGCGGTAGCCAATGGAGCTCAGTGAAAAGAGGGGTGACATGTGCTCTGTTAGGCTGATTGAAGACCAGGCGGGCTGCTGCATAGGTGAGGGTAGGAACGTAGATGACCGGTAAATCGAGAGCTTTGCCTTCTGACTCAGCTCTCTCTTCGGTACAACGCCCACATCACTGCAGATGCAGCACCAATCTGAGGCTGCGCTGCCGGTTTCCCTGCCACCAAAACGCGCTTCCATCAGAGTTGTTCTCTTAAGTTACACTTCCACAAAGTTAGTGTAGGAAGTGCCGTTATCAGACCCTGTTTGGTGCTCAAGGAAACGTAGAAATGAGGCTTCTGATCCGTCTCCTTTCATGTCAAAAGAACCAGAACCAGGAGGATTCCATTGTTTCTGACGGTTTCATCTGTTTGAAGCTCCTGCAGGAACAGGGTGTTAGCATGTGCACGTCGGCAGAGAACGAGATCGCCAGAGAGATAAAGGAGAGGTGCTGCTGTGTTGCTCTCGACTACCAAGCTGCAGAGTCATCCTGCAGAGAGATGCATTACACCATGCCAGACGGACAGATCGTCACCCTCAGAACAGAACGCTTCAGGTAGGGTCAGAGTGTCCCGTCCTGCTGAAGCAGCCGTCTGAACCGGACCTTTCTGTCGGAACTGTACAGAAATGGGTCCTCTCGGGGACTTCCAGACTACAGTCCACTAGATGTTGCTGCTCCTCTGTCTGACCGTCAGAACCAGCATAACTAACGGATCACTGCTGCTGTTCTTTAAGGGCTCCAGAGATTCTGTTTAAACCTCAGCTGATTGGACGTGAACATTATGGGATGCATGAGAGCATCTCCAAGTCAATCCAGAAGTCCGACATTGACCTGCGGCGCAGCCTCCTGGGGAACATCGTTTTGTCAGGTAGGTTCTGTGTTCCTGTGAAACTCAGGTGTTGTGGTCCAGCAAAGACCCGGGCTTGATCTGCTCTCGTCTCTGACTGCAGGTGGGAACACTCTGCTGCCTGGCCTCCCGGAGCGGCTCCAGGCTGAAATCAAAGCTCTTGTTCCTGCAGAGGTGGGCGGGGCCATCAGAGTCACCAGCCCCAAAAACAGGGACTGCCTAGTGTGGAGGGGTGGGGCGGTTCTGGCTAACCTGCCCACCTTCAGCTCTGCATGGATCAGTCAGAAGGAATATGAGGAGAATGGACCTCGGATCGTCTTCAGAAAGTGTTTTTGAGCTGAGCTGCTGTGCCCTGACCCTCAGAGCCGCGTGGACGCTCCTGTGGATCTGCTGGAACATGAAGACTTTTCTGAATCTGAGAGGAGAGACTGGCATGAAGAGTTTCTCTTGATTTTAAGTGTTTTTAGGACCCCCCCAGTCTTTGTGTTTATAACCTACCATCAGTTACAACCTAAATGTGTCGGATGGTGAAAGCAGGAAGCTGCTCATCACGTGATGTCACAGATCTATTGGTCCGGTTTGACAGTGTGTTAACCCTGTATGAGTGAGTCATGTGACCTGTAACTCAGCTGTGACTAATGTCAGTTATCTCACACTGGTTTTTGTCATAAATAAATATTTTACTTATATATTTGTCTTGACCTCATGTCTTTTGACCTTTTCTGGTATGAATCTGCTCCAACCTAACGCACATCTAGTAACTGTGGCTGCGTGACACGCTCACACCCATGTTTGTGGGTTTAGGCGATTGTCTGGTTGCTGTCAGACTGGCCGGCTGGATACAAGGAGTTGAGCTGTAGCGAGCGTGGCTTTACAGATGCGGAAGTGCTAGCCTCGGCGATACACCAGCTCGCAGTTTGATCTAGGAATCCCCGAGCATCAGTGAAGTGACACGGAGATACTGGGTTTTCCGAGGTAAATAATAGCACTTACTGTGAGTAGACAGTTCGTTGGATGGATAGGTTGATTGGATACTCTGATCATGGATCTGAAGAAACTATGACTGAGTGGTGAGCTGGGGAGGCGACTTCTGTATATAGTCACGGTTAGTTACGTGGAGGGAATCCCCGCGAGGAGCATGCTGGTAGATGTGGTCCAGGGTGGAGACCGGCTACCTGGAAGAGGCTGGTTTGGGGACTTGGGCTCTGACAGAACCCCCACCCCCTTCCCCGTCCAGGGACGGCTCCCGAAGTCCCAGGGCAGCCCCGGCGGTCCCAGAAGTCCGATATCAGGGAAGGGTCCAGGATGGAGCGGGCCGGTTCCCAGGAGTGTTCCTCTGGGCCGTAGTCCGCCCAGTCAACGAGGTATTGCCAACTTCGACCTCGGCGACGAGCGTCCAGGATGCATCGGACGGTATAGATGGGCTCACCGTCGAGGAAGCGGGCAGCGGAGGCGGTAGGAGGGGATAATCCACATAGGGCTTGAGCAGGGAAGTGTGGAATGTGGGATGGATACGGAGACCTGTCGGCAACCACAGCCGGTACAAGACTGGGTTGATAACCTTCTGTACAGTATAAGGCTCGAGGAACCAGGGAGTGAGATTTTTGGATCCGGCACGGAGGCAGAGGTCCGCGGTGGACACCCAGACCTTATCCCCAGGAACATAGGAGGGACCAGGACGGTGTCGGCGGAGATGTTGGTGAGCGTAACGGGCATTTGCCCAGGTGATGGAAGCTCGTGCCTTGATCCAGGTGTTCTTGCAGCGCCTCACCAGGGACTGCGCGGCAGGAACAGCAACATCGGGCTCCTGGTGGGCGAAGACTGGGGGCTGGTAGCCATAGCAGACCTCAAAAGGGGACATGTGAGTGGTCGAGGAGGTGTAAATTGTGGGACAACTCCACCCAAAGGAGGTATTTAGGCCACTGCGAGGGTTGAGCCGAGACAAAGCACTGGAGGTACCGACCCAGCTGTTGGTTAACCCGCTCCGTCTGACCATTGGTCTGCAGGTGATAGCCTGAGGACAAGCTGACCGATGCTCCCGTTAGGCGGCAAAAGGCCTTCCAGAATCGGGCGGTAAACTGGGGGCCCCGGTCGGAGACCACATCGATAGGGAACCCATGGAGGCACATCACGTTTTCCAGGAATAGTTCCGCAGTGCGTCGGGTCGAAGGGAGACCTGGAAGGGCGATGAAGTGGACCGCTTTTGAAAAATGGTCTGTGACCGTGAGGAACGTGTTGAGGTTGTTGACTGGCGGGAGTCCCGTGACAAAATCCAGGCCCACGTGGAACCAGGGACGGCTGGGCACCGGGAGTGGTCTGAGGACCCCAACAGGGGCCTGGCTGGGTGTCTTGGAGATGTCACAGGCGCTAGTAGTGTCCTTAACGTCCTTAGCCATGCGTCGCCACCAAAGGGCCCGCTGGAGGAACTTCAGAGTCCGAGAGAATCCCTGCATGGCCAGGCAGGCGTGACGAGTGGGCCAAGGAATACGCCTCGCTGCGGCAGGATGTAGGGACGTAGAGACGATTTGCGGGAGTCTCTGGAGGTGCGGGGTCGCCCCGGAGGGCGTGCTGGATAGTCTCTTCCAACGGCCACCTCAGGGGGGCCAGGAATCTGTGCTCTGGTAGAATCAATGCGGGCTCAGACATGGGCGTGGAGTGTGAGAACTGCCGGGAGAGGGCATCAGCCTTCTGATTCTTGGTTCCGGGATGGTAGGCGAGATGGAAATTATAGGGCTCGAAGAAGAGGGCCCAGCGGGCCTGGCGAGGGTTAAGCTACTTGGTGGAGCGGAGTTGAGTAAGGTTCTGGTGGTCCGTCCAGATCGTGAAAGGCTGGATGGTGCCCAGAAGCCACTGTCTCCATTCTTCCAGCGCCTAATTTATGGCCAGCAGTTCACGATCGCCCACGCCATACTTCTGCTGAGTGGTGGAAAACTTCCTAGAGAAGTAGGCACAGGGATGGAGTCTGTCATCGGGCCCGTTAGACGGAACGGTTGGCCGGGTGGGCTTGGTCGGGTGAGTGAGGTGAGAGGCGCAACAATGGTGCTGAAGTTCCTTGTAAAACGGCAGTAAAAGTTGCAGAAACCCAGAAAACTCTGTAGTTGTTTCAGGCTCGTCGGAAGGGGCCAGTCAGCGACCGCCTGGACCTTCTGAGGGTCCATGGTTATGCCCCGATCCGATATCATGAAGCCCAGGAATGAGATGGTCCGCTGGAGGAAGGAGCATTTCTCGGGCTTACACAACAGGTTATTTTCCAGGAGCCGGGTCAGAACAGCACGAATGTGGTGGAGGTGTTTGGCCTCAGTCTTGGAATAAATTAGGATGTCATCCAGGTACAAACAACCACCGGCCCAGCATGTCGCGGAGGACATCATTCATGAGGCGTTGAAAAATGGCAGGGCTGTTACACCGCCCGAAGGGCAGCATGACCTGGTACTCCCAATGGCCGGTGGGTGTGATAAACGCGGTCTTCCACTCATCCCCTAATTTGATGCGGACCAGGTTGTAGGCACTCCGGAGGTCAGTTTGATGAAGATCTGCGCTTGGGAGATGGAGTCTAGAGCAGTCGTGAGGAGTGGCAGGGGGTGACAGTCCAGGATGGTGATCTTATTAAGACCCCGGTAATCGATACAGGGACGAAGGTCAGCCTCCTTCTTCTTCACAAAGAAGAAGCCTGCGGCACCCGGGGAAGAGGAGGGTCGGATGAAGCCCTGCTGGAGGGCCTGGTTGATGTACTCATCCATAGCTCTGGATTTGGAGGGAGAGAGAGAGAAAAGGCGCCCTCTGGGAGGGCTGGTTCCAGGTTGCAGCTTGATTTCCATATCATAAGGGCGGTGAGGTGGCAGTGTGGTAGCGCACCGCTTGTTGAAGACTGCGGCAAGGTCTTGATAGGGCAGCGGCAGATTGGGCGGTGAAGGTCCGAGTCCGCCAGCTGGGCGGTCCTGCCATGGGTGGAGGAGAAGAGAGGTGGGCCTGGCACTGGGTCCCCCAGTCTAAAAGGTGGTTCTGGGACCAGGAAATCTGGGGGTCGTTGAGACGGAGCCAGGGGAACCCCAGGATAAAAGGAGAGGAGGGAGCAGAGATGATCAGGAAATGGAGGGTCTCCTGGTGGCCTTAGATGATCATCTGGAGTGACTGGGTTCGGTCTTGGACAGGATAGGGCTGGACAGGTCTGCCATCCACCGAGGTCACCGGAATAATCCGTTCCAGGCGGATCAGGGGGATCCGTAGGCGTTTGGCCAGATCCACATCAATGAAATTCTCGGCGGCCCCCCCGAGTCCACCAGAGCGTGCATCTGGTGTGAAGTCTCGCCATGAAGGAGGGTAACGGGAAGGAGGAGTCGGTGGGGAGACAGGGGCAGAGGATGACCCAGACTGAGCTAACCCTGATACTCAGCGGGTGCCTTCGTTTCCCGGCCGTAATGGGCAGTCCAGGCGGCGATGGTCGGAGGAGCCACAATAGGCACAGAGACCCTCGCGCCACCGCCGCTCTCTCTCTCCTGGGGGGAGGTGGCCTAGCTGCATTGGCTCCTCGGTTGAGGTGTGTCCTGGGGCTGTCGTTAGTGAACGAGGCAGAGGTCCAGGAGTTCTGAGTGGGCGGGCGGAGGACCTGGGTCGAACCAGAACCCGCTGGTCGATGCGCAGCGCAAGATCGGCTACTTCATCCAGGGTCTGGGGCAGTTCTCTTCCCGTCATCTCGTCTTGGATGTAGGGTGCCAGCCCCTCTAAGAAGACAGCCTGAAGGGCAGAGTCATCCCACTGGAGTTTGGCAGCGATGGTGCTAAATTCTGACACATAGGTGCACACCGAGCGTTCCCGTTGGCGGAGTTTTAGGAGACGTGCCTCAGCCCCCACCTCACTAGAGTGGAACGAATGCCTTCCTGAGGGCAGCCACAAAAGCAGCATAGTCGTTGCAGGCAGAGGATTTAGAATTATAGAGAGCGGCGGCCCACTCCTGAGCGTGTCCAGAGAGAAGTGAGGTGAGTTGCGCCACCCGAGAGCGGGCAGTGAGGTATTTTCCTGGTTGGCACTCATACTGCATGTCGAGGGAGGCGAGCAGGCCATCGGGGCTCCCATCCACCCCATTCCATTTCTCCGGAAGGCTGAGCTGTGGCTCCTCCTTAGCCGGAGCGAGGGCTTGCTGCTGGAGAGCATTGAGGGATGTAGATAACTGAAGGGTGAGGTCGGTTAGAGAGTTCACCTTGGTGTTGAGCCGATCTAACAAAGCGTGGAGCTGCACAACCTCATTCTTTAAATGCTCAAACTCCACGGGGTTAATGGACTCCGTCATCCTATCAGACTGGCCGGCTGGATACAGGGAGTTGAGCTGTAGCGAGTGTGGCTTTACAGACGCCGAAGTGCTAGCGTCGGCGATACACCAGCTCGCGGTTTGATCTAGGAATCATCGAGCGTCTGAGCGTCAGTGAAGTGACACGGAGATGCTGGGTTTTCCAGAGGTAAGTAATAGCGCTTACTCGTCAGATGGATAGGTTGATTAGATACTCGGATCATGGATCTGAAGAAACGATGACTGAGTGGTGAGCTGGAGAGGTGACTTCCGTATATAGTCGCGGTTAGTGACGTGGGTGTGACGTGGAGGGAATCCCCGTGAGGAGCATGCTGGGAGTTGTGGTCCAGGGTGGAGACTGGCTAGCTGGAAGAGGCTGGTTTGGGGACTTGGGCTCTGACAGTTGCACCCGGCAGCTCTAAGAGAAGAAACTCTTGTGACGGTAATGATATGGTGTTGGTTAAAAGAGTTATTGATGGTATTCGAAAGTAGCTAAAGTAATACCAATATTTAAGCAAGGGAATAAACATCTGTTTAACAACTACAGGCCAGTATCACTTCTTCCTCAATTTTCAAAAATCCTGGAAAAAACTTTAATATCAGACTAGAAAACCTTTTAAATAAACACTAAATACTAAACCATAGTCAGTACGGATTCAGAGAAAAGAGGACAACAAAGCTCATGCAATAATGGAAGCAACCGATGAAATAATTAATACATTGGTTAATATGCTACTGGAGTATTTATAGATTTTAGGAAAGCTTTTGATACAATAAATCAATCAATTCTCAAACAAGTTTCAACAGTATGACATTAGGGGAATAGGACTGGACTAGATCACCAATTATTTATCTAAGAGACATCAATTTGTGAAAATGGATGATGTCCCTTGTGAAAGTATGGGGATTGCCTGTGGTGTCCCCCAGGGGTCAGTATTAGGACCTGCTCTATTTAATATATATATAAATGACATTTTTCAAGCCTGTAAAATTCTGAAGATGATCTCATTTGCTGATGATACAAATTTGTTCTACTCTGGAAATGATCTCAACGAAATATTAATAAAGAATTAAGTAAACTAAAAAATGGAATGATAATAAATTATCATTGAATATAGAAAAAAAAACTAAGGTAATGACGTTTGGCAATTGTAAAAACAAAACAGAAGTATGTATAAAGATTGATGATGAAAAAATTGAGAATGTTAATGAAATCAAATTATTGGGTGTGATACTGGATAATAAACTCAGTTGGAAGCACCACATTAGACACATACACAAAGCAGCAAAAAACATTGCAATTATAAATAAAACGAAGCAGCTGTTGGACTGTAAATCACCCCATATTCTGTATTGTTCATTAGTTCTGCCGTATTTCACTTACTGTGTGTGTGTGTGTGTATATATATATATATATATATATATATATATATATATATATATATATGTCCATTTTCATATATTCATATATATATAATAGGGCTGGGACTTGATAAAAAATTTAATCTAATTAATTAGAGGCTTTGTAATTAAATGTGCTCTCAAAGCAAAACTTTTAATTAAAATTATGAGACAGAGAATCAAACATTAGACATGGTTATTACTGTAAACTAAAGATTTTAATAAAAAATGCATTTTAATTAATCAAATGTCACTGTGTGATATGAAACAAAACCCAAATCAACTAAAATTTATAATTACAAATAGAAAACACCTGCAAAGGGTTCCTGAGCCTTTAAATAGTCTCTCTGTCTAGTTGAATGACTGAAATAAATTTGACTTTGCACCAGATTCTAATTTTTCCAGTTTCACTTGTTTGTATAATTGGGAGTTTTTATTAGCATTTCTACTCATAATGTAGTAAAAACACACATATAAATAATAATCCTTCAAAATGACAGTAGAACAGGCACAAATATGATCTAGGACTTAAATGTACTAACTTTTAACACCAGAGCAGGCGTGGCGTATTCTGAGAATGATCAGGAACACTAACTGGTTCCAGTTGGATGACTGGAGGTTGATGGGATGATAAAAGATCATGGCGAGGAAATAATGATCTGACGAACAGGTGAGCGGACCTTCCTTACATGGGAAGTCCTGATGTCACGTTAAGAAGGGGATGCTGCAGACCCGCAGATTCAGGCCTGCAGCAGCGAATCTGGTGTGATCTCCAGCCTGATCACAACGTTCTCGTTCCTCGCTGCCCCTGATGCACTAAAGCATCCGCCCCTTAGCTGATGACAGCTTCAACACACCTGCTGCTTTATGATAGTAATGCATGTGATGTTTAGACAGTGACTCGTCTCAGAAACGTATAACTCCCCGACAGAATTGTTTAGAAAATCATCAGAAAAGTTTCAGAGTGTTTCTGTTTTAACTTAAACTTCTGTTTTCAACTTTAAGACACTTTGTTTGTGATTGTTTACAGAGTAGTGAGAACACGGAGCGTTCTCCCAGTGGCAGCCAGGTGCCTCTCGTTTGTCTGACTACATTCATAAACTACTGTTAGGACACAGAATTATTCTGTCTGGTGCTTTCAGCGCTGCACAGATGTTACGTAAATGTTAAAAATATAGCTTACCGCTATTTTTGTAAAGTTCCGGTGCCACCGGGCAGCCGCAGCAGAGACGATCTCTGAAAAATGTCCGCGACACGGACTCCGTTGTTGTCTGGAAGTTTGTTTTTTTCAAGTTAAGAAAAGAGGTGGACGTGTTTCCTAAATCCTGCATCAGTCCAAGCAAGGCAACTTCTTTCGGTTTTTATTCCGTTTAGTAGCCATTAGCACTGTGCAATGTTGTGTGCGTCAGTGATATTCAGTCTACGAGGAAGTCGTGCAATGACAAAGGTTCCGCCGTGCTTGAAATGCAAGCTGCGATTAAATGCGTTAATTTTTTTAACGCATTATCTTTTTTCTAATTATTTAATCATAATTAACCTGTTAAAGTCCCGGCCCTAATATATATATATATATATATATATATATATATATATATATATATATATATATATATATATGAATATGGATATATGTATGTATGTATAGATGATAATTTGTAAAGTAAAGGTAAATTAGTATTGTGAGACAAGAGGGTGAATAAGCACTTGCTTCTTCTTACTCCCTTTGGACAAAGACTTCTTTTTTTGTTCGTATATCTTTTCTTTTCTGCTATGTTCATTGATTTATTTGAAAATATTTTGTCTTACGTTCAAATAAACGTTTCAATCGATCAAATGCCGCCCACACCACGTGACTTCCGTTGGTTGCGCCTTTAGCGTCGTTACCAAGGTAACCGGATTTCAACAGTGACCTGGTAGAGATGGCTCGGTCCCTGGCGAAGAACGTGATTAAAATAATCGTGGATGAAATAGTGCGGGAGTGTGAACGGAGAGGAGCCGCGGTCACGGAGCCGCTGGTGTTGTTTATGGTGAGTGAAACTAGACTAACCAGCTAGTTAGTGACGGTGTCGGTCTGCTCGAGGTCCTTCGACTGCCGATGACGTCAAAGTACGACAAGTCCACTCGGACAAAATAAACTACACATCTTTATACCGTTCTTTCACTCAGGTTTTGGAAATAATTTAGCAGTTTCGTTATTAAAATAATGTTTCTTACCACGTAAATTTGTGTTTATAATGGTATTTGTAAAATAAAGCACCATATTGTATTCATTTAGTAAAGAATGTGTAACTACATAAATGAAGATCAGTCTGTGCCAAAATATTTTCTAAAATGTATTTACATAATAAGCATCTCTGTTGGTTTGTATGAATGTTGAACTCCTCTTCATATTTTGTTAGTTATGTTTTATGTTTAATATTTCAATCCATTTCATCAAAATTCTAGTTGATCAAGGTCTCCATTTATCAATTGATATTTTCGCTTTAATTTCACATTTTCTTTGGCAATAGGAATGTATTTCCCCAAAAATATTTCCCATTTCAATAAATGTATTTCAGTAGAATCAGAATTTATTTATGTTGTTCTGCCTGGTGTCACGTTGAGAGCCAGGGGAGTTGGACCCAAAATGCAGATGCCCAGAACAACAAGAAGCAGGAGCGGATGTGAAAGAAAACATTCCTTTATTAGGATGAAAAAATAAATAAATAAAATCCAAGCAGGGCACGAAGCTAAATAACCTAGAGACCAAGAAGGAGGGGGGACAAAACAACGCTGACACGAACAACGGACCAACAACACATTGAGACGCAGACAGGGTTATATACACAGGTGAGACTAATTAACAGAGAGGAGGAGCACAACGGAGCAGGGGAGGAAACCAGACCCAACAATGGGGAAGGGAACAAAATGAACTCAAGGGAGAATACGACTAGATAAACACTAACAGAAGACTAATGATAAGTGAGGTGACTAAGGGAAAATGTGAGGGAAACCTAGAGAGCCTGGAGGGGGCTGGGGAACCATGGACACTGAAACCTAGGGGGAACACCAAGCCCCAACAATGCGGGACAGAAATTGAAGCCAACATGGAAGTGACAGAAATTGCAGTTCCACCCTCATCCACTAGGGGCTGGTGTCAGAAGCGAGCAAATCCTCATTGACTCCCATGTTAAAAATACCAATTTGACAGCAGAAATAAACATGTTTACAGCCTGGTACCAGAACATGTTTTAGGTTTAAATGATCTAGTTTACACTCATGACAACTCTGAGGGGGGTGAATGTTTTTCTCACTCTTCTGTTTAAGTGTATTAAAAGCCTAAAATTCTGTATAATTAATGAGCATCAGACCCACGTGACCACAGAGCTAGCTCCGGGGAAAGGCCTCAGTAGAGCCTCGGTCTGGCCTGGAAACTACTCCGGGATTTAGAGTCTGTGTTTGTGTATTCTTGTTTGGATATTATTTGTGCAATTGTTGGACAAAATGACTTGCTGTGGCATTAATTGCACTAATAGAGCGTCCAAGGAGTCTCCACTTCATTTTTAAGTAAAATTATATTTATGTATTTTAGGTCACTGCCGAGCTGAGCTTAGATTTTAACATGCTCTCGGGAGACCGATGTTTTCCACCCGGTTCTCCCCAGCGGCAGCTCTGCGCATCTCAGATCGCAGCGGCGCTTGTCTGCTGTGCGGCTGCCGGCTTGTGGAGCTCTCTGTGTTCCACCCGGTTTTACCCAGCGGTCAGCCCGGCGTATCTCTGACTCAGAAGCTCTGGTGTTGAGCACAGTTAACTCCAGTTGTAGCTAGGTTGCTACCTCCGTTAGCTTAGCTCCCACCTCTGCGTTAGCTTTGGGTTAGCTTCAGGTTAGCTTGTAGCTAGTTCGACCAGGTGTCGTCAGTTGATCCCAGCCTTACAGCCCCACCCTCAGATCCACCTCTCTTCCCTTTTATGGAATTGTCTGGGCTTGACGGAACCTGTGACACGGTCAAAATGGCGGTGGTGGCCACCTCCCATTTATCTTCAAAAATCTGTTATTGGAGTGTATGGAAACCCATCGTCCAATATTTATTTGTCGATGGGGAACAACTATGTTTAACACACGAGGATTAAAAGATAACACTAAAAGAAAGGCAATCTTTTTTTATGTTAAACAGCTTAAAGTGGATTTATGTTTAATTCAAGAAACTCTTTCTGTAACTAACGATGCAAACTTCTGGAGAACACAGTGGGGAAATGAGATATGGTTCTGTCATGGTTCAAATCAGTCAGCAGGCGTCGCCATTTTAAAACAACTTCAGTGGGAAGGTTCTATACTTTACCTCAGATGCATGGTAATTACATACTTTTCATTTTAATGCTAGATGAAAACTTATACCTCACAGGATGTGTTTATGGCTACAATTCGAAAAAGGAAAATCTGAACTATTTAACATCCTGGAAAATAAAATAACTAATTTATCAAAAACATACAAAAATCTTAATATTATATTAGATGAACATTTCAACTGCACCTTTAATGATAACATAGACAGACTTCCTTCCACAAATTCTTCAACCACAAACGCAAGCCTGAGCAACCTTATGTGCACATTCGGGTTGATAGATATATGGAGAAAAACTAACGGCGATAAAATTGACTTTACATGGCAAAATAAATCCGGCTCATCAAAATCAAGAATAGATTTTTGGTTAACAGCAGACCACATAGCAGAGAAAATAAAATGTGACATCATACCTGCACCTCTTTCAGACCACAAATTCATTACCCTTGATCTGAGTAACTCAAGTCCTTTCAAAGAAAACAGGAATTTTACATACTGGAAACTTAATAATTCACTCATTCATAAAAATGGACAAGGAAAAAATATTAAAGACACAATAGAAAAGTACTGGATTATTGCATCCTCTCAAAACTCATTCAGAAATAAATGGGAATTATTAAAATACGAATTAAGGAAAATAATAATGAAAGCAGGCACAGAGCATGCAAGAGTCCTAAAAGAAAAGGAAATTAAAATAGTAAAATAAATCATATCCCTAAGCTATATTTTACCAGAAAATCTATCAGAAAATGACCATGCTAGATTAAAGGATCTACAGATGAATCTTGACAACATGTATATCTCTAAAAATAAAGGAGCATTCATATGCTCAAGGAAGAAATGGCTAGAAGAGGGTGAGCAAAATACTTCTTTCTTTTTTAAACTAGAGAAACAACATAAAAAACAACTCAATTACAAAACTGAAAATAAACAACAACATTTGTGAGGATCCTACTGAAATTTCAGAATTCTGTGAACATTTTTACAAAAATCTTCATAACACAAAAATCTCAGATGACAGAGCGGATCAATTTATGAATTCTCTAAACAATATTAAACAGATAAGTGGATCCCAAAAAAAAAAGATTGCGACTCCCAGATCACTAGCAAATACATAGAAAATGCCATTAACAAACTAAAAGTTAATAAATCTCCGGGCACGGATGGGCTAACTACAGAGTTTTACAAGAAATATTCCAAGGGATTATCACCATTCTTATACAAGGTTGAACGCTTAGAATACGGAGCACTTCCTCCAACAATGTCCCAAGGCCTTATTACCAAACTCCCTAAACCTAACAAAGACTAATTACTAGTAGATAATTGGCCTCCTATTACCCTATACTTCAAAACGATTACAAAGTAACTGCAAGTTGCATTGCTAAAAAACTTAAAAGTCATCTTGATGAAATTATTGATGAAACCCAATCAGGCTTTGCTGCGGGAAGACACGTAACCAGTAACATCAGACTAGAACTAGATGTATTAGATTATCCGGACTTAACTGGAGATGATGGATTTATTTTATTTTTAGATTTCTTTAAAGCTTTCGACACAATAGAACACAATTTTATGTTTAGAAAAATCCGGCTTTGGAGAACCATTCATAAAAAACGTTCAGATGCTTTATAAGAATAGCAACGCAACTATAAAACTATCCCGTGGCGGCTCCAAGAGATTTTAGATCAAGAGGACTGAGACAAGGCTGCCCAGCCTCTCTACTTATTTATATTAGCAATGCAAATCTTATCGACTATTATTTAAAAAGTGATTTACAAGGTATACATATGGCTGATAGAAACTTTATCATCTCCCATCTCGCTGATGATACAGCTCTTTTTCTTAAAAACAAAAATGAAATTAAAAAAGCCCTCGACATCATCAGTTCATTCTCCAAGGCCTCAGGATTAACGTTAAATATTAGCAAGAGTGAACTGATGCCCCTTAAAACCACTTCTGAAAAAGAGTTATACAGCATCCCAGTAAAAACCGTTATTACATACTTAGGAATAACATTCAAAAACATGACGATATAAGATCATTAGAAAACTTTAATCCCTTGATAAAATCTTTGGAACAAAGACGTAACCTCTGGCTCCAGAGGGGCCTCGCTCTTGCTGGGAGATCCCTGATAACAAAGGCAGGATTATCTCGACTAGTTTACACGGCTCTTGCTCTAGAGGTCCCACAAAAACGCTGTGCCAATGTAGACAAGTTCATCTTCATCTTTATCTGGAAAAATAAATGCCATCTCATTAAAAAAAACATGATGAAAAAGCCGGACAGAGGCGGAATTGATGCATTCGATTTTTCATCGCTAAACACTAAAAGTAAATACGTGAAAACCTTTTAAAAAATCCTTATTCTATATGGAACACAATACCTTTGTACATTTCTAATACGGTTGGTGGTTTAATTTTTACTAAGATGTAACTACAACGAGCTTAAAATCCCGCTGAAACAAGCCAATGTTACCATGCTGGTCACTCATGTTGTACTTTTGGAACAATGATATTAAATACAAGAATAAAACACCTTTCAGTAAAAAGTGGTATGATAAAGGCAAACTCTTGGTCAGTCAGTTGCTGGATACCAATGGTAATTTACTGTCATACTCACTATTCATGACTCTACCATTTCCCTGTGCCAACCAAAGACTACGTCATTATATTTGATGCAAAACCAGCGGCGTACTTCAACTTCTATCATCAGCACCCAAAGCAAAAGACGTCATCACCCCTCCAGTTGATCCAAAGGACATTTTTATTGACTCAGACGAACCTTTTATAAGCAACAACGTGTCTAACCAAGTTAGAAACACTGTTATGAGAAATGTTGTATCTTCACCAGCGTGTACTTTTTACTGGTCCAACACCTTCAACAATATTGACTGGAAGTGGACACGGTTGCTACCAAGAAAATATTTACTGTTCAACAAAATAAAAGAAGCATCGTTTTAGATTATTCACAGATGCTATCCGGTTAAAGCCTTTCTACAAAAAGGCTATAAATGGAAAATGGATTGCTGTCTGTAAAAATGATGATGAATGTCCGTTACACGTGTTCTGGGAGTGCACTCATACAAAAACCTTTTGGACTGACCTGATGAAGTTTCTCACTAGAAAAAAGCATATGTTGTTTGGTGTTGAGAAACAATCTCAAAGACTCAGAAAAACTATACATGACTAATTTGCTTGTGATATATGGGAAATATTACATCCACACCTCTAAATTTCAGCATCATAAAGCATTCTTAGCTGCGTTAGGTATTTATATAGACAGCCTTAAATCTAGTTCCAATTCTAACGCCATGAGAACGATATCTGCCCTGGGAAAGACTTTTCTTAGTCCTCCTGCGTCACTTGTATCCGTAACACTTGCGTTCACGTTTCTGGACTCATTTGCAATATATTGTAATTTTGTAAATGTTCTATTTTCCAATAATAAAAGAAGATGGCGCTTCTGTCCGTTAGACCAGTATAACCTGTAGCCTGCGTGTCCACGCAGACGCTTGTTGAACACGTGGGCTTGTTTTTGAACTTCCTGGGGAATAACCATAGTAACCACAGGTGCTGTGGACAGTTACACAGAATTACTCTCGTCTCTGCCCTGGTAGCTGTTGAAAATCAGATCTGTATTCAGTATAAGCTAAAAACGTGGAATCGAACCAGCAACCCACTGATGACGGGGTGAACGAACCCCTAAAGCCATCGCCCTCCCTCAGCTGGCACATACCGTCTCCAGCCGAGTCCCTGGCCGGGCTGCTGGTGACCTGCAGGATTAGGGGTTCCTCAGCACCAGCAGCTTCTAGTTGCATAACTCTGCTCTGCACAGGTGAAAGCGGTGGCGCAGGACCCCAGGAACCAGTTTGAATATGGCCAGCTGCTGAGCAGTCAGGATGTCCAGAAGCTTAAAGAGGTAACTGGGGCTTGGGGGGGGTCCTGGTTCTGTGGGTCCAGTCTTAGATTTGAAGTGATGCTGAGGTCTAAACGCTCCAGAGCTGAGAACCATCAGCAGCTCACTGTCCTGTCTCACAGCTCTGTGTGGAGAGACTGACGGAGAAGTGCAGCCCTGCTTTGGACACCATCAAGATGCAGCTGAACTTTGATGGGAGTTATACTCCTCGACGTAAGTAATAACCTCCCCGTTGTGTTCTGGTCCAGCCTGCAGGTCTCTGGTTCCTCCTGGGCCTCACCTTTCTGTCTTCTGATTCATGCTGACGTGCCTCAGCTCTTGTGCCTGAACCAAACACATTCACGCATGGTTTCACGTTCATTAGAAACCACCAGGAGTTGTTTTTTTCAGAGGATTTTCTGGAGGAGATCCATCAGGCTCTGGAGTCCCAACTGGTCCAGATCACCCGTGAGATCACTGATGCCAGAGCGATGACCAGGGAGGAGTTAGAGACCGTCTACCATCAAGTAGTCTTCTACACCCTGCTGTGCTCTGCCATGGGCTCACCTGCAGACACCAACGCGGTGCACGAAGCTACAGGTCTCACACACCTGCCCTAAGCAGAACCATGGCACCACCTGCTTTCAGTTCATCAGCTGACCTAGGATCATCATGCTGCAGTGCTGACTGTCTAGGGTCATTGGTTCATCCTGCATCACACTGCAGCTGCTAAATGCATGCAGAAAGCCCCAGAGGGTCTCAGCTGGGTTCAGATGCCAGTCCTCACTGGTAATGCTTCATTATCTGAAGAGTTGGTTTGCAAACGCAGGTAAAAGCCGTTGTTGATCTAAATTGTCATTTAGGCTGATGAAGAACGGAATTCTCTGTTTTTGCAAACGAGGTCTTCGTGTGTTAGAGAACACTGAACATTAGAAGAACTGGCAGTCTTGAAAGTTTTATGTAGTTAAACTCAGAGGGACATCACGATCTGTTGGATTCTGGGTAAACATACCCCCAACCCTCCAGCTTAACCTGTGGTTGCATAAAACAACACCAACCCAGAATGATGGTTTACTGTGAGGTCTACCTGAGCTCCAAAAGGGGCGGGGCTTTCTCACGTGGCTGTCTCTGGGGAAATGTCAGCTTTTAGCATCTGTGGTCAACACTGTGGAACCTGTTGTATGATTAGCCTTTTTAATCTGGAGGATGTGGAGTCATCTCAGCTGGTGCTCCTACCTGCTGTTGTGATGATGATGGAGGTCTGATCTGACTGCTGTTCCAGCTGCCCTCCAGAGCGTCTTCCCACAGACGGATCTGGTGTCCTTCCTGGATCTGTCCAAACGAGACAAGGAGCAGCGGCTGCAGGAGCTCGCTGCACTCGTAACGGGCGTCAGGCTCTTCATGGGAGCCAGCAGTAGAGAGGAGGAGCAGTTCGACATCTTTCAGTCAAGTACGAGTTTTTATTTTCTCTAGCAGAGGTTCAGGTCACCAACAAGACTCGTCAGAGGCAGGTCAAGGTTTTTACCTGTGAACAAGAGAAAATTCACTCAATCACCGCAGATGTGTCCCATGATAAATCCACTCAGGGTTTCCAGCTGATGGGTGTGTGCGTGCGTGTGTGTGTGTGTGTGTGTGTGTGTGTGTGTGTGTGTGTTTCAAGCACACACAGGTTCTTCTATAATTAATCCTTTAGAGATTCTTCTCATTGCAGCCTGAGTGAATGAAGGAGTTGATGGTGTGAAAGACGAGTGTAGCGTACCCGAAGGTCAAGTTTACATCAAAAAGGACCAGAAAAAAAAACTTTTTCATTTGCAGATACAAGCACCCGTCTGTCTGGCCTCCAAACTGGAAAGCACCTCGTCACCAAACAAGGAAGCCATAATGTTACGCTAAAAGTGGCCCGAGGCCCTCAGGAGACACAGGGCCTTCGTCAGGGCTCTAAATGTCTGTAGGTCCTCTCACTTCCTGGTAAAGAAGGCCAATCAGTGACACCTGCTGAAGTTGGGCAGGTAGACAGCATCACGATTGGAGGACCAGTATCGCACCAAAAAACTCTTTTACATTCTAAAAACCCTATTTTAAGGAGAATGTTAAATTACCTCTGAGAATGGAGAAAAAGGAAAAGTAAGCAAATACAGTAAGAAAACACAGAATTACAAAACAGGAGCTAAATCCAATTCTCCGTTAAGACCTGCAAAATGTGTTTATTTTAATGTATAAATGTAAAATGATTCTCTTTGTGGGGTTTTTAAGCCCATCACCTCCTCTACACAAACCAGGGGTGTGATAAACCCTTCCTCATTCTAGAAAGGAAGAGGAGACTCCAAACAGTCAACTTTTAAATAAACTGAGTGGAGAGGAGGCAGCAGGCTGGACACACCGTGTCTGATAGCACGACCACCCAGAACCGTAGAACGCCGTGCCGGATGAACCAGAATCTGAGTGATCCCTGGAACAGGAGCCATTTTAGAGTCAAACTCCCATGTTGCACGTGCTGGGATCAGGCATGCTCACAAGTGATGTGTTAGAGGTCTCACGCATGACCATAGATATGTATATAAACATATATGTATATACATATCTATGCGCACGACCACACACTTCCTCGTACGGGTCAACAGAACAGGAAGTCCTCTCCACAGCAGACTCGCAAAGCAGGGAGGGAGAAAGAGAAGGAGGGAGATGCTGCAGTGCTACATCCGCTCCCCGAACCTCTGGTGTCCACCAGCGGGTACGGGGGTTGCCACCACAACTGGCACCGGCCACCTTACGACCACAGCTAGCAACAGCCGCCTCATCAATCGCAGAGTGGAACAAGGCCCACTCGGACTCAATGTCCCCCACTACTCTCGGGACGCGGTCAAAGCTCTGCCGGAGGTGGGAGTTGAAGACCGTCTTGACAGGTTCTTCTGCCAGGCGTTCCCAGCAGACCCTCACTATGCGTTTGGGTCTGCCAGGTCTACGCGGCATCTTCCCCTGCCATCTGATCCAACTCACCACCAGGTGGTGATCAGTTGACAGCTCCTTTCCTCTCTTCACTCGGGTGTCCAAAACATACAGCCGCAGGTCAGATGATACGACTACAAAGTCTATCATCGGCCTGTGACCTAGGCTGCCCCGGTACCAAGTGTACCGGTGGGCATCCTTATGTTAGAACATGGTGTTCGTTATGGCCAAACTGCAGCTTGCACAGAAGTCCAATAACAAAACACCACTTGAGTTCAGATCAGGTGGGCCGTTCCTCCCAATCACACCCCTCCAGGTCATGCTGCCATTGCCCACGTGAGCATTGAAGTCCCCCAGCAGGACAATGGAGTCCCCTGATGGAGCACTATCTAGCACTCGTCCCAGGGACTCCAAAAAGGGTGGGTACTCTGAACTGATATTTGGCCCATAAGCACAAACAACAGTCAGGACCCGTTCCCCGACCCGAAGGTGCAGGGTAGCTGCCCTCTCGTCCCCCGGGGTAAACCCCAACACACAGGCAGAGAGTCTCGGGGCTAACAAAAAGCCAACCCCAGCCCTCCGCCTCTCACCCGGAGCAACTCCAGCAAAGGAGAGTGTCCACCCCCTCGCAAGGTCTCGGGTTCCAGAGCCAATGCAATGTGTCGAGGTGAGTCCGACTATATCTAGCCGGTACCGCTCAACCTCTGCCACAAGCTCCTGCTCCTTCCCCGCCAGCGAGGGGACGTTCCATGTCCCAAAAACCAGTTTTCTTGTCCGGGGATCGGACCGCCAAGGCTCCCGCCTCGGTCTGCCACCCGATCCACACTGCACCGGAGAATTAAACATTCAAAGACCAATCAGACTGATATTTCATAGTTATATGGAACATCACATCTTATTGCTCATTTAATAAGTCGCCGATCCTTACTGCCACATGAGTAACTGACCTGCAGGCTTCCTGCTGAGCTTCAGGCCTGCTCTCTGACAGGTTTCCTCCTTTATCAGTGCCTGCTCTCACAGAAACCCTTGAAGTCGCCTCCAAAAGCATCAAAAAGGAGCTGAGTTTGACGGAGACGTTGGTGTGGAAATACACAGCCGTCCTGGAGGATGCGACCCGGCCCGACCCAGAGTGCAGACAGCAGGACGTGTCCATCGTCCTGCTCAGACAGGCTTTGTACAACGTCAGGCAGCATCAGGCCTTCCTCCGAGTATTACAGGTACAGAAACATTTCATATTGCTAGGGTTCGTGTCTCCCAACAACTTCCATTAATACTATTAATATTTCTGGTAGTTATCATCATCATAGCCCGTTAAAGTGAACAAGGACATTAGCAGTACTGAGGAGGGTTTAACTGGGTGCTCCTGAGTCAGGCTGAAGGAGGAGCATTAAGCTCTGGACCAGATGGAGTCAGAAACACCAGCAGCTGTCTTCATCTTAACCCTTTATTAGTCATGTGATATGCTGGCCAGCCACTAGATGGTGCTATCCGATAACAGGAGAAATACAAACACCTACTTTCAGGCATTTTTTAGTCTAAGTTGACTTGGTGTGTGTTTCCATTTTCCATCTGGTCGTCCCAGTTCTCATAATGGACTGAGAACGTCCCACCATGAATGTTTCTCACCAGCCCCTACTGGGGGTTGAAGGTTCAAACCCGACCCTGGCCTTTTTGTGTGGAGTTAGCATGTTGAAGTAGAATAAGTGATTGTTTGTGTTTGGGGCTGTGGTGTTTATGTGTGTCTTTCGTCATCAGAATGATGCAGACTTGTGCGTCAGCCATGTTGAGACCCTACGGACTGAACTCTCAGCTCAGATGAAACTGCTCAGAGAAACCGTCCAATCAAGGGCAGCCGTGCTGAAGTCGGTGGTCTACGTAAGAGCACATTTGAACTTGTACTGTCCAACGAGAACCCTCGGGTTAACTGTCCTACAGACACCGGTATGAACATTCTGGTCCTTCAGTAGGGAGCAGAAAGTTCTGGACGGTCCTTAAACGTGACCGGGTCCAGAAGAATTAACTCCTGTTAGTGATGATGGCTGAACAGTGGAGCTCTCAGAAGGACAATCCTACTTTTATATATGTTTGGATTCCAGTTTTATTAAACAGTTGTGCTTTCTAGTCATCCCACTCTGGAACCAGGAGCGAGTGAAAACTAGAACCGGTGTAAGACTTGTGTCCATGACGGGTGGATGGACACCTCGGACCAGTGCTCTGCTGGTGATGCAACAGCACACCTGGATGTGTAGTGAAGCACCTTTTGATATCAAACCTGTTTTAACGTGTGTATTATAACATCTGCTTCTGTAAACCAGGCCATGAACATTCTAACGTCCGGTTCTGACCCGATGCTTTTGCCGACAGAAGCAGACCGTCGACGCGTTTCGCCGCTGCTCCTGAACTGGTGTGGATTTCACGTTTCCTTTTTGCTTCCTACATTTTTCAGCCCTTGTTGAAAGACTTGTCCAAATTATGGCGTGAGCTTCAGGATGAAGCGGCGCTGTTGAACAAACTCGATGACATCACTCTCAGTCTTCAGCCCTTCATCACCTCACAGGCCACCATGTTTCCTGAAACGTATCTGGACAGCCTGGTGGAGACAGCAGAGTTGAAGACAGATGAGCAGAGACTGGCGGAGACTGGCCGTACGCTCCTCCCCCGGTTCTCCACACCTTTATAAACACGTCTGAGTTCTGAAGGTGGTCCCTCTTCTGTCCTCCAGATGAACGCATGGATCCAGCTCAGATGGAGACGCAGGAATGGCTCACGTCGGAAACAACCACCAACCTTACTGGCTTACCTCTACAGTATAATGGATTCTGTGGTTACACACTCGTCCACAGGGATGGCCTTTTGCTTCCAGGTACTGAAAACACCAGGCAAGGGACAGCCCTCTGGTTCACGCCGTCTCCATGTGCTGCTGATGAACGTGCTCTTTCTGCAGGTAATCCACAGATTGGAGTCCTGAAACACAAGGAGATGCTCTTTGCTTTCAGCTCTAAAGAAGCAGCCTTGAAATTTGCTTCATGTCCAGATGACGTTATTGCAGGAGTGATGACAACATCTAAACACTTCCCTGAACTCCTGAAGCTCCTCAATCTCCATCAGCAGCCGCTCTGTGTCCATCCAAAGTCTGAGGTCAGCACGGTCCTTCCATTAGCGCACCCTTCTGCTCTGGGAGGAGAGCTTGGATGGAATGCCTGGAACCTTCCGGGTCGAACAGACCTCCTGCTAGCCTCCAGCTGATCCAGATGTTTCTCATATGTACTTGTTCAGGTCCAGTCTGAGGAGAGCTTACAGGAGATGGCCATCACCAGGAGTGACAGTGGGACTCAGACTGACATCCATCCCATAATAGCAAACATTGACCGACTGTATCAGTGGAACGAGTGGGAGCACCGAAGAAAAGCTATCAAACTAGTAAGACGGTTGTTTTTTATAAATTAGTCATAATCATAAAATCACATGGTCAGCTAATGCTAACATGGTCAGCTAATGCTAACATGGTCAGCTAATGCTAACATGGTCAGCTAATGCTAATGTGATGCTAAGCGTTCGGCGGGTGTGTTCATTCTGACCGCTTCAACAGGCTGACCTCCGGACTAAAGCCACCCACTCGACGCAGACGGACTTGAGCTACATGAGGCGGGAGAGCAGCACTCAGACCTGGCTTCCTAAGGAAGCCTCCACTCAGACCGGGAAAGGTGATGGGAGCAGTGTGCCCAGACCTCTGACCTACCTGGCAGGTCTGAGTGGCCCAAAAAATGCTCCACTTATCAGTTTCAACCTTACAAGGCCTGTAGATGAGTGAGGACGCTGTCCACACACAATAAAGTTCTTCGCAATAACGTTATGGAATTATGCTCGTGCCTTTGATCATGAAGCTGTATCTAAGACCTGGTCACAGTTCAGGGACTGAAGGATCAGAGCAGAACCAGGTCCGCCTCAGCGCCCTAGCAAGCCATCACGGACAATGAAAACAATCTTTTCTACAACGCCTCTCTAGACAAAAATCACGAGGCGCTTCATAAAAACAAATAATTTTAAATGAAGTTTTAAAATAAATAAAAGATTTTAGAAATGATTAAAAAACTAAAAGAGGTTTTTTCTGGTCCAGACATGTCAGGTTGAGTTGAGTTTAGCTTGACATGATTCAACGGGCGACTGCGGTCTTCATCAGAATTGTCAGATGTTCGTGACGCGTTTATCAGCTGTTCTTCTGGTGGGCGTGACCAACCCAGCAGATCTGACAGATCCGGGTTGGTCACGCCCACCCCCTCTGGCTGGTCTTTGGAGAAGGAAATCCCAGGTGCGAGACAGCTGATAGGCCCCCTCGTCTCTGTTCATGTTCTCACCTCCTTACCCCTGATGCCAGTCCATACTGTGATTTACGTTTGCAATGATCTGCGATGGCTGACATGGCTGAGGGCGGGTCTCCCATGGAAAACCTTTTAATCTGTATATTATATTTAGACCCGATTTTTATGGTCATCTGTTATGAACCACCAATATTTTTCAACAAGTGAGTATGTTTTAATTCATTTTAGAGATTAAAGAGCAAGTCACCCCCAAATCAACTTTTTTTTGCTGATAAACTAAATAAACGAGTGTCTAATCGTGCTGCAGACACGTGTCGCCAATAATTTGGCACTTCAGTGCATCTTAGTTAAAATTTAAATATTCAGCCTAAAACTGGCAGTGTTGTGCCGTCGTCAGGGAAAAACTCTGCACTGTATTTGAATGTAAATCTGCCACCGCTATTGGCTAAGAGGTATGCTATGATGTTAGCTGGTACATTATGATGTCACAATGCTGTCGTGAGCCTGTGTGTGTGTTTGTTAGCGGCTCCACCCTCTCAGTCTGCCAGGCAACAGCATTTTCTGCATTTTTGAACATGAAGTGGGAGTGAAGTTAATTTCTTGTAGGGGGTGACTTGCTCTTTAAGGCTAAAAAACTACACATTGTCACTTTAATAAGCCACTGGCAGCTTTTGTTACTTCTTTGAATCTCGGTTTCTTCAACTGGTAATTGGCCTATAGCGCCTTCTAGAGTCCTGGAACCCCCCAAGGCAGTTTACAACACAATCAGTCATTCATCCATTCACACCCTGGCGGTGATGAGCTACACTGTAGCCACAGCTGCCCCGGGGCACACTGACAAAGGTGAGGTGAGCTGTTTCAACTGTTACTCACACTGATCAGGTCCAAAATAGATGTTTTTTCTCCTCTTACATCGTGAAGTTAATGTCTGCAAGTCAGGTGATCGCTGCATCAGCGGCCTTCTAATCGTTGTAACGGACCAAAGGTAGACCAGCTACAGACGCTTTATTCATGGTTAAAAACAAACTTTTCATCACTTCTACAGATGTTGATCATTGTTTTGGACCCTAACCAATAAAAAGAAAAACATGAAACACCAAACTAGGTCTGAGTGTGTAACAACAGGTTGGGATGAATGAGTGAGTGTGGAGGTTACTGGGGGTGAATCCTGGGTGTGGTGATCCAAACCACAGAGGGGGCGCTGAAACCAGGAACACAACACACACTGTAGGTAAAGGCCTAGAGAGCCGTGTGTGTGTGTGTGTGTGTGTATGTGTGTGTGTGTGCGTGCGTGCGTCAGAAAGCAACACAGTATCAGGTCTGTTTCACGTCAGCAAGTCATCAAATCAATTAAAAACAAGCGAGACCTGAAACGCTGACGTTAGATCAGAGCTGCAGAAGTCCAGCTGTTAGCAACACCTGCTGACGGTGACTGAGAAGAACACAAGGTGTGTCCCAGGTATGAAAGCCCGTTTCTGATGCCCTCATGAATCATCCTGTTGTTGACTTCATTGCAGTTTTAGACGGGAAGCTGAAAAGAAGTTGTAAGGCATATTTAAGGAAGCAGAAGCTGGTGTTGATTTGAGACTTTTACCATTTTAAGGGTAGAAGCGGGCTAGCATAGCGGAGGTCTACGAGCAAGAACAGAAGGAAAAACAAAACACACTTCTCTAATATTGCACGGTAAAGGTTTTCCACCTGACGCTTCACAATCTCAGCCGTCTTCTGCAGCTTCCATCTCTTCTACAAGGTTTCACATGACATGAACAGGGACTAACTAAGTAAAGCAAATCAAAACCATTCCAAGTGTGACACCGGAAGTCCCTGAAAGGACTCTTCAGCAAAAAAAGGAAAGTGTTCACTTCCTGCCACGGAGCCGTCCTCCATCCAACCAGGACCGATGCCAGAGCCACACCTGGTGATCCACGCACGAGCGAGTGGAAACACAGCAACAGTCTCCGTCCCTCACCGAACACGTCGTCCCCACCCCTCACTCGCCTTTGGCAGCTAGGTCGAGCATTCAGAGTCCGACGGCTTCGGGGGGTCTCCTCTGAGCCGGTCTGAGCTGAGATCCTGGTTCCCGTTCTCGGGACCGTTTCTCAGAGACATCTTCTCCAGAGCTGAGTGATGGACAAAGATTCAGATGAAAGAAGAGCCCTCACAATACGTGTGTGTGTGTGTGTGTACGTGTGTGCGTGTGTGTGTGTGTGTGTGTGTGTGTGCGTGTGTGTGTGTGTGTGTGTGTGCGTGCGTGTGTGTGTGTGTAAGTGTATGTGCGTGCGTGCGTGTGTGTGCGTGCATGTGCGTGTGTGTGTGTGTGTATGTGTGTGCGTGTGTGTGTGTGTGTGTGTGCATGTGCGTGTGTGTGTGTGTGTGTGTGTGTGTGTGTGCGTGTGTGTGTGTGTGTGTGTGTGTGCGTGCGTGCATGTGTGTGTGTGCGTGGTTGCTTATGGGACAAAGCTCCTTGAGCAGGCGGGCTGAAGCAGGCCAACCACCAATGAAAACCCAGGGTTTTTCAGAAAGGGGTTGGCGGCTCTAGGTGTGGTTGGCGTTGAGTGTGGTGGTGAGAGAACGTACCCTGAAGCGGCGCCGAGCTGCTGCTGGGTGCTGCAGCACTGCTACCGTCCTCCAGCTCATCCAGGTAGAGTCTGTAACGATGGCCGCTGTCATCCTCGTATTCCACGTTCTCGTCGTCGCTGTCCACCTCCGGAGCGACGTACACCAGCTCAAACTCTATCTGGCCTCGCTGACACAAACACACACACCTTCATGTGCTGCAGTAACACAAGGCTGGCATATATCAGGCATCACTGCTAGAGGATCTCCTGACGTCTGTATGCGTCTCATCACGGTAGTGTGTGGCCAGAAACGTCGCATGTTCCCTATAATTCTGACGTCTAGCATGTTTGGAGGAGGATTAACGAAGCAGATGGATCATTCCTACGGCGTGGCTTATAGTTTGGTCCGTGGGAGGTTGATAAAAACTTTTACTGGAATTTCCTCCGTAAACGACCAGAAAACACCAAAGAGATGATGGGGAACGACCCGGACGCTCAGAGGAAAGCCTGGACTCCTGCAGCGACGGACAGTTTGTGACTCAGTGTTTGTTCGTTAGAGGAGATGTTTTCTAAAACATTCATCTCCGTACTTCTAAATCCACCAAGTCCTGTGTTCCTGTTCTGACTCGGGCGTCTCAATCCGCCATCTTAATAATAATAAAGAAGTAAACAAGGACACAGATTAAGGAGGATTCACCTGTTTTCACCTGCAGGTGATGTAAACAACGCTGTGGTTCTGCTCATCAGCGCTAACTGTTGCTATTAGCATGACAAGATAACCGTAGGCCTCCAGACTTTGATTTTCCGTGAGTAAGCGCTCCGGGGCGCTCTGCTGAGCAGGAATAAACGTCTCCACAGATCATTTGTGAAAACAAAGCTCCGGCGAATCGTTTCACCTCATCTCAGATCTCATGCAGGCTTTTAATCACTTACTGTCCCTCCTCTTGTCTTTAGAAGTTGAAGTGTTAATAGATGAAGGATTTTGTCCGTAAACTCTTAAACGTTTACGTACGTATTGATAGGTTTGTTTAGCCGCCCCGCCACTCGCGCATGCGCACTAAGATGAAAGCAGACGTCAACAAAGATCCTCCTATAGACTGCACAAGCACACAGAGTCGACAAGACGAAGCTCCAGCTTAAAAATGATATAATTTAATCCAGAAATGATGACGGTGCTTTATTCACAGGTGACATGTAGACATTTTGTGGGCCCGACACTGCCTGGAGCAACCAGCCAATCACAATTGTTCTTACTCAGTTGGAAGAGGCAGACCACGAGGGGTCCACGTGAGACTTTGTTGTGCCCTGGCTGATGCGTCAGTCAACAAAACACGTGGTTGCAAACGGCTCAGGCTACATGTGTGAGAAAAGGAAGAAGTACTTTTAATCTTTCAGCCAATAGCTGACGAGTTTGCTGCAGCAGAGGAGGTTCTGGGGCTGCCGGTCACCGTGGGGATGACCTCACAGGCTGCTGAGGCGTTAGCAGAGGGTGGCAAGTACACTGCTAACACAATCACACGGGCAGGACATCGTGTGGCCTCATCAGCCAACAGCTCCATGATCTTCCTGCAGAAGGTCTTCTCGGTAAATAAAAGCCCAGAGCTGTGGACCAACCATGCTAGGAGGACATAATCGGACCCTTGGTTCTGTTCCGTCAACGGTACAAGGCTTTGAACCACGAGTTACACGTTACTTTGTACTTCTGAGTGGTTTACAAACGCATTTACTGTGTCTACAGTTTTGATTGGACAACATGACTGGAATCCCAGACTTCTAACAGTATGGAACATACGCACATAGAACGAGTTGTGATGATGAGTAGATGAAGTTTGTGATGTCCCATCCATGTTTTTCTCCCCAGAAGAAGCTCCAACGATGTTCTGCTGAGCTGTGGTGGCCTCATGGAGGGGGCCGTCGTCTAGCACACTGCTGCTAACCACTTAAACATTCTCCCTCTCCTGATAATAACTTTTTGCTTTCCTTGACGTTGGATGTGCTACTACTAGTTTACCCGTTTAATTATAGATCCACTAGGATAAATACAATAAAGTTTATCTCTCACCAAATAGAATATTTACTAAGACATCACCATGTAACTATAGACACATTACTTGGTGTGTGTGTGTGTGTGTGTGAGTGTGTGTGTGTGTGTGTGTGTGTGTGTGTGTGTGTGTGTGTGTGTGTGTGTGTGTGAGTCGTGGAGGATGGCTGTTTATACTGAGCCAGGATTCTCTGGAGGTTTCTTCCTGTTAAAAGGGAGTTTTCCTCTCCACTGTCGCTGCATGCTTGCTTGGTATGAGGATTGCTGTATAGTCACTGACACTAGTCAGTGACTTGATGCAACCTGCTGGGTTCCTTATATAGGAAACTTGTTACTGATTGGCTTCATGACCTGACCTGTGTTGGGATGTTTGTGTGTGCAGGTCCTTGAGACGACTCTTGTCGTGACTTTGAGCTTTATTAATAAACTTGAATTGAGACTCCTTCAGGCATTAAAATACATCACTCATAAGACACCACAGGCTTGGTCTAACATTAATGGTTGAGACACACGCACACGCACACACACACGCACACGCACACGCACACACACACACACACACACACACACACACACACACACACACACACACACACACACACACACACACACACGCACACAGCTGTGGAGAATGTGTGGCTGGTTTACCTGTTGGGAGAGGATGGTGACAGCTTCTTTGTGTTTAGCGTCGCGTAGGTTGATACTGTTGACAGCCAGGATGGCATCCCCCACATGGAGACCTCCACATCTGTCTGCAGGCTGACCCGGATGGATCTCTGAGATTAAAATGGGAACACCATGCTCCTTCCCACCCTGAAGAACAAAGGGATCACATGGTGTCTACGTACAGTCGGAGCGGGAACAGCCACTCCAGATCACATGACTACACCAGGAACCAGACACCACTCGGTGTGGTGGTGGTGTTTATGCACATGCATCATAATCAGGGTCCCAGCCATTATGTTAGAGACGTTTACTTCACAAAGCTAGAGAGACTTTTAAAGCTGTCTGTGTTTAACGGAAAGACGCGCTGATGTTCTGGTCCAGACACATTTACACCTTTCTTTCTGTGATACCCGTTTCACTGAAGCTATTTATGGCCCTTCTCCACGAGCACCTACTCAGCCTGGCTCGGTTCATTCCGGGTCCAAGGGTTTTCCACTAGTAATGGGTCGCTGGTTGCTGCCCAGTTCTTTAAAAGCCACTTTGCTATGGTTCCCTTGGTTCAGTCACTTACTGTCTAGGGCATGCATGAGGAGAGCAGCAACAGCAATCCTTTTTCATTCACATCTATTAATGAACCTCTTACCAATAATTGCTACAGTTCTTTTGAACATCTCATGAGTTTTCCTAATGAGACATGAAAGTAGATTTCACTATAGTCGGCCTCTATCTGACAACGCTGTTGCGTCTTTACTGTCCTCAGCATCTCAGAGGAACGTAGCAGAGGGCAACATTCTCAGTTCTAGCCCCTCACAAGTTGATGCCTTAGTTCATCATGTTAATTCCTCTTTACGTGTGGCATTAGATGATGTTGCCCCTTTAAAGAAGAAGGTAATTAGGGACAGGAAGTTGGCTCCCTGGTTTAATTCTCATCTACGAGCCTTAAAACAAAACTCTAGGAAATTGGAGAGAACATGGCGCTCTACGTACCAGGAGGAGGCCTACCTGTCCTGGAAAAATAGTCTTGTGCTTTATAAAAATAAGCTTCAACAAACTAGAACTGCTTATTTCTCAGCATTGAGGAGAATAAGCATAATCCTAAATTTCTTTTCAGTACAGTTGCTAAACTTACACAGAATCATAGCTCTGAGCCATCTATTCCCTTAGCCCTCAGCAGCAACGCCTTTATTGGGCAGCAGTAGCTCAACAGGTTGAGAAGGTTCTCCAGTAATCGGAATGTTGCAGGTTCAATCCCTAAAACTGTAATTGAATCAGGAGACTAGTGAAGATTCACACCTCTAGTATGTGTACACTGTAGGTAGCTGCCTTTGTTAGCTTAGCTCCCACCTCCGCGTTAGCTTTGGGTTAGCTTGTAGCTACATCGCTTCAGTTCGACAGGTGTCGTCATTTGATCCCAGCCTTACAGCCCCACCCTCAGCTCCACCTCTTTTACCTTTTATGGAATTGTCTGGGTGTGATGAGACGCGTGACACGGTCAAAATGGGTGTGTGGCCACCTCCCATTTCAGATTAAAAACTTATAAAATGAGCCTATGGACAGGAATTTTCCAAAATATATGTAGATGGTTACGAGCCCTGTGAGTTCTGGTCCCCATGTGAGACGTCCAGCTACCCACTGGACCATTTCAGGACTGAAGAAGAAAATATCATTTCTATAGCGCCTCTCAAGATAAAAACGAGGCGCTTCACAAAAACAAAAAATGTAAAAAAATATAAAAGAGAATTTAGGAAATGGACAAAACTATATTTAAAATGAGCAAAAATAGACAGTTGTGATTTAAAAAAAGTTAAGAAAGAGAGAGAGTGAACAGGAAAGAGGGAAATCAGTGGATCCTGAGGAAGGTGGAATAGGTGGAGAGAGCAGAATGAGAGGGTGATGAAGAGGGTCATACAAACGCCTGAACAGGTGAGTTTAAAGGAGACCACTGAGTCCTCTGATCTCAGGCTCAGGGGGAGAGAGGTCCAGAGTCTGGGGGCCACAGCAGCAGATGATCTGTCACCTTTGACCTTTAGCCTGGTGCTGCACAACCAGTAGGCTTTGGTCACTGGACCTCAGGGACCTGCTGGGGGTGTAGGCACTAAGAAGATCACCAATGTAAGATGGTGCTTGTCCATGTAAGGCCCTATAGACCAGAACCAGGATCTTGAAATGAACCCTGAAGTTGACTGGCAGCCAGTGAAGCTGGAGGAGAAGCGGGGTGATGTGGGTGTGTTTGGAGGACTTGGTCAGAAGCCGAGCACAGGCGTTCTGAACCACCTGTAGACGGTTCAGGGAGGTTCTGCTCAGACACGTGAAAAGAGAGTTACAGTAGTCTAAGCGTGAGGAGATGAAGGTGTGGAGAACTGTCTCAAGTTCAGAGCGGGACAGAATGGGACTCAGCTTAGCAACGTTCCTGAGATGGAAGAAGGAAGAGCTGGGTCAAAGGTCACGCCAAGATTCCTGACTGAAGGTTTGGTGTGGGAAGCAAGCTGACTAAGAGAGTCTCTGACTTTGGGAACCAGCTTGTCTGGGGCACAGATGAGGATCTCAGTCTTATCTTCATTCAGCTGAAGAAAGCTCCCACCATCCAGGTTTTGATAGAGTCTAAGCAGGTGTGTAACAGCTGCAGCTTAGACATCTCATGGGGCTTAAAGGAGATGTACAGTTGGATGTCATCTGCATAAAGATGGTAGGAGATTCCTTTGAAGGAGCTCAGGATGTGCTGAAGAGGAAGCAGATAGAGGAGGAAGAGCAGAGGCCCCAGCACAGAACCTTGTGGGACACCATGGGTAAGAGAGGTGGTGGAGGACCTAAACTTGGAGACGGCCACAGAGAAGGAGTTCTCAGAGAGATAAGAGGAGAACCACTCCAGAGCAGATCCTGATAGGCCTACCCAGTCTCTCAGCCTCTCCAGTAGCAGGTGATGGTCAACAGTGTCAAAGGCTGCAGTCAGGTCCAGCAGGACCAGAACAGAACAGTCCCCTGCATCACTGTGGGTCAGAAGGTCATTAGAGACCCTAAGAAGAGCTGTTTCAGTAGAATGAGCTCTACGACAACCTGACTGGAAGCTATCATAGATGTTATGTTGTCACGTGCACGTCCCATTTACCGGTTCCGTTAAAACCCAGTTCCGTTAGAACTTATGAGACTGTGCATCCATCAGGGTTCAATGGGGATGTCAGTGAGTATTATCGTATTAGACCCTGGTTTGGGCGTCCTAGGTTAGAATCATATCTTTTATTTTAAAGGTGAAATAATATGCAAGACTTTTCCCTCTGTAGTAGCTCACTTCTTTTTAAGCAATCCCGTTATTTTTTGGTTTAAATACTAGGGACGAAGCCCGGCGGGAAGCCAACCCTTCCGGCAATTCTTTGGGTTATTTGGATTAATTGCGCCCCTAGCAGCTTATATGGGTGGTTGGTAACTATAAAATGATTTTTGTTAGTTGATCAGACTAACATAAATTTATCAATTTATTTAATTAATCCAACCCTCCAGCTGATAGAGACTTTTTCAACTTGCGAATCAGAGCCAAAATTAACCACTAATGTTCTGGTTTTATCATCCTTAAGACAACTCGTTACTCGCGGGTGAGGGAGGAGTCAAGCTCCCCTTATATTAAGGTTTCTTTATATTAATCTGTCACAAACTGTAAAGTAAGTCCTGATAATTCCAGAACCCATAATTAATGTGCTTACCTCTGTGCAATTAATGGTCAGGGCTCCCCACTCGTGAAGCTTTAGAGAAAACCTGAAATAATCAGGATTATGTTTCTTTTCCAAAAAAGTTTATTACAAAATAGAAAAATACAAAAATGAGTAAATATAAAAACAACCGCTATCCCCCAAGGAGGAATTAGTTCAAAATGATTAAATAAGAGAGTTGGTTTACACCAGCTCCTATCTTCTGAGAATCTCCCCAAACTACTACTTAAAACCTCTGTCCAAACTCCTCACCTGTCATCCCCCATCCAGCAGGACGGGGGATGACGCCTCCAAATCTGCTCCGTCTCTTCTTGTCGTCTGCCCCAGCTGCTTGTCGAATCTAAACTCTTCCTCTGCTGTTCAGAGCTGTTCTTATATAGCCTTCTTGGGCCAGCTTAGACAAGGTAAAAGGCACATATCATTACTTCATGACAGAGAGGTCATGGGGTCATTTACCAGATACACACTTTTTAGCTCAACACAAGACATTTGGTATCATTTTCACTACATGCAGCATTCACATGAGGGCACAAATCGTTACATGCAGCATTCTTCATTACATCTTCAGTTTCCCTCCAATGCTCCTGAGAGGGCTTCTGGATCTGATGGGCTTGTCTTCACTCTGTTCTCCTCCAATCCCATCTTTCCAAGCCAGGGGTGGATCCAGGGGTGGGGCCAGCCAGCCTGACCTTTTGCCTAGTTCTGTCCCCGACAGCAAGTTCTGAACTCTTGTCCTCTTGACCCTCCTGTGACCCTTGTTTCTGACCACAGTTTTTTGACCTGCAGCCCAGCTCCTGTCAGCTGGCTGATTTTGCTTGCACAAGCCAGTCCAGTGTGGCTCACCTTTTGACCCCGTACTTGCCACTGTCTTTGGCATGTGGGGACTGGCAACAATGTTCATCAAGAGCAGCTGTGAGTTGTTTAGCCACAACCTTTTCCAAGATCTTGGAGATGAACGGAAGTTTAGAGATGGGTCTGAAGCTGCTATGGAGAGAGGGGTCGAGACTCGGTTTTTAAGAAGCGGGTGGATTACAGCGTTCTTAAAGTAAGCAGGGACCTGACCAGAAACCAGAGAAGCATTAATTATAGAGAGCACGCTGGGACCGATGGACTGAAAAGCACTTTTAAACAAAGATGAGGGTAAGATGTGGAGGGGGCATGCAGAGGTCTTCATAGAGTTAACTAGTTTGGTTAACTCAGGCAAAGAAACAGGAGCAAAGCTATCTAGGATGATGGGCCTGGTTGGAGTCGGGAGAGGCGGCGATAAGGCTGAAGGAGAGATGCTAGATCTAACCTTATTGGCTTTGTCCACAAAGAAAGACAGAAAGTTCTCACAGTCTGCAACAGAGTGGATGGAGGCTGTAGGAGAGGCAGGAGAGACGATGCTGCTGATGGTGTTAAACAGCACCTTGGGGTTCCCTTTGCTCTGGGACACCAGGTTGGAGAAATAGGAAACCCTAGCGTCTCTGACTGCAGAGTTAAAGGATGTCAGAAGATCCTTTAGGTGCAGCAGATGGACGTGGAGATGGGTCTTCTTCCACAAACGCTCAATTTTTCTGCATTGGTGCTTCAGGCTGCGAAGGCTGTCCTTAAACCAGGGAGTAGGGTTCACTGCAGGAACTCATCTGGTTCTGACAGGACAGATGTTGTCCAGAATGGAGAGGCAGTGCTCGTTAAACTGAGAAGTTAAGGAATCTGGGTCGTTATCAGAAGAACAGGGTGGATCAAAAGCAGCAGAAACATTGCTAGCTGTGCTCTCATTAAGAAAACGAGAACTAACCATACGGCGAGCAGGAGGTGGGGACGCAGAAACTGACAAGAAAATGCAATGGTGATCTGAAATATAAACGTCCTCAAGACAAACACTGTCAGCATTTAGACTCAGGGTTAAAACAAGGTCTAGAGTGTGTCCCCTGGTGTGTGTGTGGCCAGAAACATGCTGGGTAAAGCTGAAGGAGTCCATAAGGCTGGAGAAATTCATGGCAAAGAGATCGGAGGGATCATCAACGTGGATGTTAAAGTCACCAACAATCACCAGTCTGGACAGCTTCACAGTGGAGGATAGAAAGTCACTAAACTCCTGAAGGAAAGAACTGTTTGGACCAGGTGGACGATAGACCACAGCACAGTAGAACGGGTCCTTACGCCCGACTTTAATCAGCTGCAGTTCAAAGGAAGCAAAGTGACCAGAGGTTGTAGAGCTACATGGAAGATGGTCTCTGAAAACAACAGCTAGGCCTCCACCACCACCAGAACCCCAGGGCTGGCTAAGAAAAGAATAACCACTCTGGCAGAGTTCAATCAGAGCAGAATAATCAGATGTTTGCTGCCAAACTTCAGTCAGAAACAGAAAATCCAGGTTTTTAGAGAGAATTAGATCATTGAGCAGGAAGGTCTTACTGATAACAGAGCGGGTGTTTAATAGAGCCATGCTGAGTGAGGTGGAGGAATCAGAAACTACACAAACAGCTGGAGTTAGTGGACGTAAATTAGCAGGGTTAGATCCACGGTGTTTATAAAAACCACTTATGGAGGGAACAGGAGGAGAAACCACTGAGGAATGAGGAGAAACCGACCTTAAAAAACTTGGACGGATGAACCGCGCTGCAACGCGGCCTGGCGGGAATGTGGAAGTGGCGCTCAGGTCACCAAATAAAGGACAAGAAGCTAGAAGATCGCGCCGATGTTTACCAGATAAACCACGCTTTAAGAGAAGTCTTATTCTCACCTGGATTCCTGCTCGTTTACCTCTTTTCCTCCGACGTTTTCCCGGGACCGGATAAACATCGCTAGAGGTGCGCAGCTCTGGATCGTCGATTGGATGGTACGTCTGCGTCTTGGGCGATTGTGAACGAACGGAAGGACAAAAGAGTCTGGCGATCATAGGAGATGGTAGCAGGGACACTACTGAAGAGGATCGCAGACAGGAGCAAGGTGGAAAAGAGGAGGTTAGTGGAGAAAAGTTTGAAAAAGTGGCCGCTGACCGCAGCTCAGCCAAGCACAGGCGCCATCTTGTTACCGACCGACTGCTATTCCTGTTGCTGCCTCAGCACACGGACAGTTCCCTGCAGCAGACAGTTCAGCACCATGGAGAGCAGCACTCTGGCTGAAGCTTCCTGCCAGATCCCCAGCTGGAGCCTATCAGGCCATGATGATCCAGCCTTTAAAGACTGACATTAGTCATCTGTTCAGGGGGACTCTGGATTAGTCCAGTGCCCTCCGTAGCCGCAGGGTAGCTTTGGCATAGAAGAGACTTTTAAAACTTTGAGATAAACTTTGAAGAGCCTATAGCTTACAGATAGCTTTAGTTAAGCTTGTTGTCTTGCTATAATTGTACAACTTGCTGGTTTCACTTTATTGGAGTGATCTCTTTTAAATCACTTTACTGCTTGCCTTACTCACCGGCTCTACTTCTTGTTGTTTTAGACCAACCTCCTTTAGTTACAATCCTTAGAACGATTTTCATTTCATGGTGATTTATGTTTAAACTTCTTCCTTTTGTTGAGGGACTATTTCAGTTAAATTAACTATTTTGTTGAGTGGCGGCTATGCCCTCCTCCTCTTCTTTTATTCTGGTGAAGTCCTATCTAACCTGTGTTACTCCTTCCTGGACCTCCTAGCCAGGCAAGGGTGTAACATCCAGTAGCATGTAGTAGGGCATCAGTGGCTTTGATTGCAATAAAAAGCAAGATACGTCCAAGTTTTGCGGAAGTCCATGGCAGCACAGAGACTGCCCCAATACCTCATTTATACCACCACTGTATACTCTTTTGTAAAAAGGAAACAACTGCACCAGAACCGCCACGGTCTGGCCACGTATAAACAACTTAAGGCTCCCTGATGCCAGTTCAGCATTGCATCAAACTGGTGGCATGGGTTTATAAAGGCGGCTACGAGAACCGACCTGAGCTGAGATGAGCCACGCTGACTAGGCTCTAGTGGAAAAGGGCCATAAGTGAATGCTGGAATCGTTCTTACTGTGATGGAGATTCCAAGGCCTTCATGGTCTTCTTTGACCAACACCACCTTCCTGATTGGACCCACTCCCTGGGTTTTCTTTAGAGTGTCAGGCTCCTGCGATCACATATAAAAGCCAGTTTCAGGACCAAAGCACTGATGTTAGCGGTATTATCTGCTGTGTAACTTCCCACTTACGTGTCCCACGGGAGATGGTAGAGGTTTCTTTGGGTCGCTGCGACCTCTGCATGCTCGGATCACAGTTTTATGGCGATGAAGATGAATTTCTGCCTCCAGCTGATTCCAAAGCTTGTCGTGAGCTGGCCCCTTCATGTCACGACCAAGTAACTGGATCTGCTGCACCCTGAGGAGTGGACTTAAAGGTTAAAACAAGCCTTGCATTTGACTTTTACACATAAGTCTGGAAATCACTGATACTTATTTAGGGGTAGGTGAGTTGATACAGGTGAGGAATACAGAAGTATTCTAGGTGTCCTAGGTCTTCTTTTAGGTGGTCTCCTGGTTGGACATGCCCAGAAAACCTGCCCAAGGAGGCGTCCAGGGGGCATCCTAACCAGATGCCCGAGCCACCTCAACTGCCTCCTCTCGATGTGGAAAAGCAGCGGGTCTACTCCGAGCCCCTCCAGGATAACCGAGTTCCTCATCCTACCTCTAAGGGAGAGCAGAGCCACCTTTTGGAGAAAACATGTTTTTCGCTTGTATCTACAATCTCGTTCTTTTGAGCCAAAGCTCACGACCATAGGTGAGGGTAGGAACGTAGATCCACCGGTAAATCGAGAGCTTTCCCTTCTGACTCAGCTCTCTCTTCACCACGACAGACCGGTACAACGCCCGCATCACTGCAGATGCAGTGGTTTAGAGTTTAAAGTTGATCTTTTGTATGGAGTAGTAGAGTGCTGTGGGTTTTTTGTTTAGTTAAAGATATCTCCTTTAGTTTGGTTTAATCACCCATTTTTGAGTTTGTACCTTTTGAGATCCTTATTTTGGTCTTTAGAACCGAGGAATCTTTCTCAGTTTTAGTGGGACATCTTTTGACTGTTGAAATATTTAAAGGGACTTTACGGACTTTTGGATTTTTATGCTCGTGACTGCCCCCTCAGGTCAAAAGCGTAACGGCAGCTTCAATAGTAAGCTCGTGCACGAGGCGCGCATGCTGTACGTGCACACTCCTAAACGAAAATAACAGCTGAGACAGTCCTGTGTGTGTGTGTGTTTGTGTGTGTGTGTGTGTGTGTGTGTGTGTGTGTGTGTGTGTGTGTGTGTGTGTGTGTGTGTGTGTGTGTGTGTGTGTGTGTGTGTGTGTGTGTGTGTGTGTGTGTGTGTGTGTGTGTGTGTGTGGCCCGGAGGACAGAGGACAGGAGAACACGCAGCTAATTAATTAAATAATTTGGTTCTGTACCTTTCTCTTCAGCACAGCCGACAAAGGTTTATGATGGGTCAGTCCTCCTGCATGCTCAGATCATTCCCTTCCCTTGCTTGAAAAATTGTTCCAAAATGAAAGTTGAACCCACATCTTTTTTATCTGTGAATTCAACGCCGTTCGGCGAGTCTCAAATAAAAATTTGGGCGTCTTACTGTAAAAATATACCATTAATGTAAAAAATAAACTAAATGAACTATGTTCACACCCAGAATCAAACCCAGGTCTTCTGCATGAGAGTCAGACATCTTACTAGGTGAGCTACACTCTAGTAACATTCACAGTATCTGTAACGTTTATATCCTTGATGACAGCTGAAACAACGTCAAACCAAAGAACGGTTCGGAGTGAAAATGGCTGTTTTGTTGCTAATTAGCAGGAAATATCTAGAAGAAAGTTCTACAGAAAGTAGCTAAGGGTCCTCAGAAATGTAGCTAGCTTTGTCACTAGGCGTTAGGAACAGCGACAAAGTGGCACTGCCTCTCTCTCTGCTGCTAAAGCTACGGATAGCAAATGCTACGGGCGATGCCTGAGCGTGAACGCGCATGAAGCAGCCTGCTCGACCCGAGCATCTCTCTTTTTCTGTGATTTTACAGAAAAACAGGCAATCCCAGTAAAAATGCCAGGGCTCATTCTACAGGACCAGGGCATTGCAGGAGAACGTATGAAGAAGACATTTATTATTTCTATACATGTTTTGGCTGTCACACTTCCTTATAGCCCCTTTAATTATTTTTGTACATAAACCTGATCATCTGTTTACCTTTTAACCTTGTGTTATTGTTCCTTCTTTTTGCACCTGAGCCAAACTCCCCAGCAGGGCTGGGCAATAAATAGAAAATTTATTGTTATTAAACTTTCTGGTAAATGGCATCTAATAAAAATCCCAAATTCTGTATCTCAGAATATTAGAATATTATGAAAAGGTTCAATACTGAAGAGCTGTGGAGCCACTTTCTAATCACCTAATGAACTCAAAACACCTGCAAATGCCTTTAAATGGTCTCTCAGTCTAGTCCTGTAGGCTACACAATCATGGGGAAGACTTGACAGTTGTCCTAAAGACGACCTTTGACACCTTGTACAAGGAGGGCAAGACACTAAAGGTCATTGCTAAAGAGTCTGGCTCTGTGTCCTAGCACATTAATAGTGTAGTGGAATATAGTTGTATACTCTTGCACTGTTATTAGGTCCAGATGTTATAATCAGAAGAGGTTGTTTTTACTTCAGGGAGTTTTTTTAAACACTTTGTATTGACTCAGAGACAAGAAAAGAGAGAGTTGGGATCGTTCAAGAATCTTTAATTTCTATAATTATAAATTCAAACAATCTACCAGGACTAACTCTCTATGATGGATGCATATGGATTTGAATGTTGAAGTGTCTGTGTGTGTGTGTGTGTGTCTGTGTGTCTGTGTGTGTGTGTGTGTGTCTGTGTGTGTGTGTCTGTGTGTGTGTGTCTGTGTGTCTGTGTGTGTGTGTGTGTGTGTGTGTGTGTGTGAGTGTGTGTGTGTGTTCAGAATCTCCAGGCTGAGGCAGGCGGATCTGGGTGTCTGATGTTTAGACTAGGAACCACGAGGGCTTCAGAAGCTCTTGACATGAAACGCCATCTCGTGCCATGTCTACGTACCGTATGGAGTCTCCCGCGGTCAGATCAGGAATGTCAGGTCCTCGGACCTCTTTGGTACTGGACTGATGAAACAGCGTCTGCAGCACGACAAACCCGTCTACGGATAGCTCCGGCAGTAGCGGCAGGTCTCAGCGCGTTCAGCTTTTATTGTGAAGGAACCGTCTCGTCTTGTTGTTCAAACGACAGAAATTCCAGCTTGACAGTTCTCAGCTTAAAGTAGAAAAACACAGCTGGCCAGGCTGTAATCTCCTTTAGCGATGAGGATTGAGAGCTGGTTGAAACTACGTTGAGTCTATGATGTAACTCCGTTGGAACTCAGATGGAACTGAAGTTAAAATGGCGTTGCTCTGTTTTATTAACTTAGTTGTTTATAAATCTTAGCAAATCGGAGTGGACGATTTAAATAAACAGCCCAGATTCTGCCCCGCAACAGACGGAAGCTCTGATTGGATGAGAACAATGTGTCATGCGTTTCTATGTTCTGTGGATCCGTATGTCTGGTGCACAGTCCTGTTTATTCATTAAACACATAAATCATGACATCTTGATTTCACAGACCACTAACCTGATTATTATTGATCAACATATGTTTTGATTAGCTTATCACAAATAAAGTTCTTGGATTAATTAATGAAAAGCATTCTTCTTCCTTCTTCTGTCTCCTTTCCTGGAATGTAAACATTCAGAAACAAGAACCCGACCTTGGCGATTCATGCACGCTGTTACTGTGTGAAGGGGCAGCTGTTAAGGGCAGACGATAGGATCTTAATAACGCTACAATAGAGAGGTAAATGGATGTGGAAGAAAAAATGTACAAGCAAGAGATAACTACACCCTGGAGAGGATTGCCTAACACTAACCCATTCAACAATGTGGAAAGATTCACAAAGAGTGGACAGCAGCTAGAGTCAGTGCTACAAGAACCACCACACACAGACGTATGCAAGACAGGGTTTCAGCTGTCGGATTCCTTGTGTCAAGCTACTCTTGAACAAGAGACGACGTCAGAAGCATCTAGCCTGGGCTAAAGACAAATAGGACTAGACTGCTGCTGACCGGTCCAACGTTATGTTCTCTGATGAAAGTACATTCCAGAGTCTGGAGGAAGACAGGAGAGACACGTGATCCACATTGCTTGAGGTCTAGTGTAAAGGGCTGCATGGTGGTGCAGTGGTTAGCACTGTTGCCCCGCAGCAAGAAGGTTGCAGGTTCAAAACTTGGCTGCAGCCTTTCAGCGTGGAGTTGCGTGTTCTCCCCATGCATGTGTGGGTTTCCTCTGGGTACTCCGGTTACCCCCACAGATATCAACATGCCCTATAGGTTAACTATTGTACGTCTCTTTGGATAAAAGCGTCTGCTAAATAAATAAACTTTAAACGTTTCCACAGTCAGTGATGGTTGGGGTGTCAGGTCTTCTGCTGGTGTTGGTCCATTTCTGAGGTCCAAGATTAATGCAGCCGTCTACCAGGAGGTTCAAGAACACTTCATGCTTCAAGCTGCTGAAGAACTTAATGGAGATGCAGATTTCACTTTCCAGCAGGACCTGGCACCTGCACACAGCCCAAGCTACCAGTACCTGGGTTAAGGACCATAGTAGCCCTGTTCTTGATTGGCCAGCAAACTGGCCTGACCCAAACCCCACAGAAGAACTGTGTGGTATTGTGAAGAGGAAGATGCAACATGCCAGACCAACAATTCAGAAGAGCTGAAGGCCACCATCAGAGCCCCATGGGCTCTCATAACACCTGAGCAGTTTCACAGACTGATGGACTCCATGCCTCACTGCACTGCTGCAGTAATCCAGGCCAAAGGAGCTCAACTTAAGATTGAGTGACGTGCATGCTCAGAGTTTTCATGATCAGACTTTCAGTCGGCCTTAACTGATATTCTGATTTTCTGAGCTACTGGATTTGGGATTTTCATTAGGTGTCGGTTATAATCATCACCGTTAAACAACAAGCTGGTTTCAGTCATAACTGAACCTTACCTGCCAGCCAGCTCCTTGTCCAAGTACTTAGCAGCCAGTCTGGCGCCATACACCTCAGCCTGGAGAACGGCGATGTGTCTGCGAAGCGCTTCATTCTCTTTCTTATACAGGCGGCTCTCTGCCTCCAGCCGGGCCTCGGTTATTTTGTCCTTCTTACTGGACTCCAGCTCCTGCTCCTGGAAAACACACGCGTGTCATCAGTAGGATGTGTGTAAAAGCAGAACATCTACCACCCTTAGCACCAGTTCTTCTCTGTACACAAAAAGAAAGGTGCTGAGGGAACTCTAAAATCAGGGTCCCATCTAGTGGTGCAGCTTCTGTGCTGCCATGATCAGAGCCTCGGGACTGTCCTTCAGTCCAGCATGTTCTGGTCACCGGTAGGATAGCAGTCTCCTGCAAGTGACCTGCTCATTTGGGATGGACAGGTTGACTTTGGCAAGTGGAAACAGTGGCACAGAGTATCCGTGGGTAGCGTAGCTCATGACAGCCATGGTGTAGGGCGGTGTTTTCTTTCACAGTGACGTTCATAGCTCAGTCTGTAGCTCTGTCTGGGTTTACTGCTTCTACTGGTATCTAAAATGCTGCCGCACACGTTTAAAAGCAGTGGGATCAGCTGACTCAGCCTGGACAGAGGACACCGCTGAGGGAGGGAGATCCTGTTGCACCACCAACGGCCAGGCTCTTACACCAGCAGGGTGTCTGCTGACATGCTGGTTGACTGGACTTTGTTCATAAAAACACGTGTTGTTTGTTTTCACACACTCGGGCTAAGACTGTGTTTTACCCTGACCTCAGCACCATGATGGGCCGCTTCACGGAGCCAGAGTACAACCCCGGGAAGCGCTAGACGGCAGCTTCACCTGCCAACCACAACGCTCGACGCCCCTCATCCCACACCAGGTGGTGTCCTGTGGTCGCTCTCAGGTAACCAGACCCAACTGCAGGTGAGTCCCCCCTCCACTGTAGATTAGTTAAATTCGGATTAGCTTGGAATAGAATTGGATTATAGCGACTAGTAGCCGTGTGTGTTTGTTTAGAGATCCCGTTGGGTTCGGCCCCAGTGAGGCATTTTTCGTTTCCAGCTTCGATAGCTCGCTTTTCGTTTAGTCTTGTTGAATATTGCTAGCTGTTGAGATTTTGTTTTTAGTTAATTGTTATCTCCGTCGTGCGTTTTTGTTTAGTTAGATTAGAAGTGCGTTTGTCGTTTGAACTTTTACAGTCTAGGACTGTGTATTTTGGTTGCTTTTTGTAAAAATAAATATCTTATTTACACTCACCCCTCCTTTCTCAGCATCAGTTTTTATGTTAGCCCTTACCACAACGCCTAGCACTCAGGGTTTGTAACGGGCCGGACCGCCCAGCCAGATTACATCCAGTTAAAACAGTCCGGCACACGGACCGGACAGGAAACGAGCAGGTGAACAGAATACCAGAGAGCCGGCTCCTTACAGACCGAAGGAAATGTAACGGATCATGTTTTTGTCGAGTAGAACAAATGTTGCTATGAAGTGGGTCAAAACGTACGTAACTTTATTTAAAAAACTAAGAAGGAGAACAAACAAATAAATAAATAAATAAGAACACCATTTGCATGTTTGGTCTTGTTTTCTGTCACCTGTGGTGAATTATTCAAAATTCATCTGTGAGAGCCAGAAGTTGGTGCAGCAGCTCGAGTTAAACCTTCGGTTTCAGCGTCATTAGCTTTGACAACAAGAGCCAAACTAGCTCATCGCTCCTTTGAAACATTCTTTGGTAAAACAAAAGCAAAACACTTACCATCTCTTCCATTGTTGGCACCAGCTTTAGGGGAAAGGCAGCAGAGGAAGAACAGAAAGAAGCCACAGGTTAGAGAAAACGTCATTTCAGGCAACAAACCATGTTAGTATGTGAGTTGGTAAAGATCTGACAGGTCTCAGGGCTGAAAATAGAAACTGGAAGTAAAGGCAGGCAGGAGCAACGGCACCAGAGAGACGGTATCCGCTAACGGCTGAAATTCACGCCTCTGATTGGTGAGTAGAATCAGCCAGTGGGGAGTCCCGCATGCACGAGTAAACATCTGTAGCACATCCAGGGTCTGAAATTAAATTTTTTACTCACCGGCCAAGTTGGCTGGTAGATGATGAAAATCTAGCGGCCAAGCATATTTTTTACCGGCCAAAACTCTAAATGATTTAGATCTACCTAAAGCATGTTATTCTATATTATGTTGATTCCAAACAGAGTGACAAAATAATTAAAACATCAATTAATAAGGAAAACAACTCTTTTGTCATTTTTACTATTTATTTATTTATTTATTTTTAGAGATGTTTTTATGAACTCTTTCATTGAAATCTAGTCAGACTCCTTGTTTTCTCTGTCCATGAAGTCTGGCCTCCTGCTTCTGACACCGTCTTTGTGCCAAAGCCTTACAGCCTCATTTGGGTCCTAGTCCTTGATCTCTGGAGAACACAGCTGCACCATGAGAAGATCTGAAAGTATGTCAGGGCTAGGGTTGTCACGGTAACCGGTGTAGCGGTAAACCCCGGTAAAAAAGCTGACAATAATAATAACCGTCTTGTTTTTAAAAAAAAAATTATCTCGGTGATTACCGTGGCTGCGGTGTAGGTGCTGTGACCCTTACCAGCCACCGTATCATCTGCTGAAGTAGCCGGCGGCACATGCGCACTTTGTTGTTTACAACCAAAACTTTCTTTAAGCTAAAGCTGAAATAATGGCAGGAGGAGACGGCAGCACTCGGGACATTTATTATCCCTCAAAGAAGACAAAGAAGGAAGTACGGGCATTTATTGGATATTTGAAGAATGCCGAGGGACAGTTGATAGAAGACGGCTATCCTGTTTGCAGCACGAGCAGAAAAAGTGTCTGAAAGGCAGCAACGCTACGTGGCCATCATAATGTAGCCATTGTCTCACGACTCCGCCGTCTCCAGTTCGCCACTTTTCACAAAATCTTCTGGTTGCCACTGGTCCTGGTGGTTTTTCTTCCAGTTCGACGAGTTTTCTTTTGGAAGGCTGGCTGACTCCAATTAAAAACCGCCACATTTCACCGCTAGTTAAGCTAACTGCTAACTTGATAAAATGATTGAATGGGATAGGTGGAAATGACGTTGGATGTGGCGCTCACGTTTCGCGTACGTTGCATGCAGGCGGGAGGAGTATCAGAAATCCAGAGAAGATGACTGATAAACATAACTAATTTGGTGCAAACATTTACTCGCCAGGTGGCAGGTAGAGCTCAAAAATTTACTCGCCAAATGGAGCAATTTACTCGCATTTGGCGAGTGGCGAGTGTTAATTCCAGACCCTGAGTATACTTAATTAAATAAAGTTTTTGAAGATGTTTAGCGATGACCTTCACACCCACTCACACAGGTCCCACTTCACAGTAACTTCAAAACACATTTGCTCTGACGCACAACAAGTTTGCTTTGGGAAGAGAAGTGGTTTTGGTAAGTTAGTCAGAGAGAACAAAAGAGAGCAGAAGTGTGGAACGAACGCCACGGGGAAAGGAGCCCTGCCGGCTCTTTTCTTCCCCCACGCTATTTCTGTCAAGCTTACACAGACTCATCCCAGAGTCTTTGGTTTCTGAGTTAATCTAAACTTGAGAAAGAGCATCTGCTAAACGCTTCATCAACGTGTACCGAGGTCAACTCTGGACTGGACCGTCGCACACCTTCGTCTTCTCTGCCAGCCAAGGTGGCATCTGGATGAAACATCCTCCTTCGGTCCAGATCTAAAGAGGGTCCTGGGTCGGTGAGACGGAACACGATAGATAGCGTTCTGATGCTGTTTTTCTAATAAGAACTAAAGTTTAATTCAAAACATCATCTTTCACTCAGATTCACCTTTCCTCTCCCTGAAGCAACCTCAGACACCTGCATGCACGCATTCATAATTACATCATCCTCAATCTTCAGCACATCCAACACAAGGTCTATTTGTGCAAGCTTAAAATATCACCTGTTAAAGATGTCCAACAAGGTTGCCAATGTTGATTGTTTCCCATGATTGTCATTTCAAATCATTAGTTTAAATTGAAGAATTAAAACTCTTAAATTTTAAACTTGTTTTTTTCATTGAACTGAAACACAGACAAACGGATATGATCGTCAGTTTATCGATGAAAACAACCTTTGAGTCTTCTTATCTCTATAAAATTGGTTATTAATTTGTAAAAATTAATATTCCAGATTATTATGTAGAATGGTTCCTCTTTCATAAAAGAGCCAAGAACCATTACGCTACAACTGAAAAAGCAAAGAATCCTAATTCTTCTGATTAAACATTCAAAGATCAATCAGGCTGATATCCTATATTTATATAGAAGATCACATCTTATTGGTCCCAAGTACAGGTAGTATATTAAGCTTAAAAGCAACATATTATACCCTCTTACACTGGGTACCAGACCAGTGACATACGTTTTTATTCATCATCATAATTCTCCTGAATGTCTGATTCAGACCACTGCTGTAAGGCACAGAATTTGAGGGTTAGGGTGTAGGAGGTATGCTATATAAATAAAGTTGTCTTGTCACTGTGAAACCAACCACCACGTGCATATCTGTAGGCACCAGCTTTGCTTCAGCAAGGACCAAACTAATAACTGACCTTAGTGCAGCACAATAATGGACCCGTCTACCTACCAGTCTTTCTTTGATGGTGTCCGAGTCCTCAGCTTGTCCTTGTTTGACACGAAGCTGCAACTGAAGAGCATGAAGCTGCAGGAGCAGGTCATGGACCTCCTTCTCCACTACGGTCCGTTCAGCTTTAGCCTCAGTCAGCTCAGAACGCAGGTCCACCAGTTGGGCCTATGAGCAACAAACAGAGAGGTGCTGAAGCCAGGCCCGCGGTGTGTGTGTGTGTGTGTGTGTGTGTGTGTGTGTGTGTGTGTGTGTGTGTGTCTCAGAGAGTCCTTAAATAACAGTCAGGGTCTTACTGGATCTACATCTGATCTGGCAGAAAGAACCTGCTCAGTCAGATCAGTGGTCCTCAGCTCCAGCACCTCTGACATGTGGAGTTCCTCAGGGCTTCGTTCTGGGACCTTGCCTGTTCTCACTCTGTGCTGCCATTAGGATCACCTTCAGAAAGCTTAACAATCAGGTCCACTGCTTTTCTTTTGATATCCAGATGTATTTTCTCATTACAGTTAAAACCAGCGACCCACTAAAACCACTACACAAGATCAACGTGGATTCGGACGATTTTCTTGGAATAAAACATCAGCTAAGATGCAGCGAGACAAAGTGGTTAAAGTGCGTCAACACAGTGGATTTAATACGAGTTTTAAAGAACAATCTCTGAGTGAAGTGAGGTTAGTTTTTGTGTCACTGCAGATATAAAAACTAACTCTGCATCAGTCAGACGCAGCAAAGCTCACAGACACTCGTCTGTATGAGCATGAGCGTCGGAAAGCTGATAAAATCACCTGTAAAATAAGTTAAACAACAGTAAAAATGCTCCTTTTCTTTTTAGAGTCCACATCCAGAAAGCTGGAGCCGTGTTTCACTGACAGGCTGTCAGACTAAAGCCCTGATGAGCTCGGCTGGGACAAACTGGTCTGATGTTTAGGTAAGGGAAGATACCGCGGTGACGTTAGCTTGAAGTTGGACGTTGGATATTCGACAGACATTGGCTTACACGGTCAGCGATAAGCCTTCATGCCGTGCACGGCGGCACAGACAGCGGTGACCTGAGTTTCGAGGACTCGCTAACGGGAACGGTGGTTCACTTAGGGACTATCAACAAATTTGTAGTCCTTTGTAAACGAGTACAAAAAATAAATAAAAAACTTCCAGAATTATTTGCTAAATGACTCAAAATTACTTCTAACTTGTGTTACTGAACTACATTTACAAGACACAACAGTTTTAACACGTTTCACACAATCTGATCTTTTTTATTAGTATTTTATTCCAAAATGAAGGGATTGTTTTCAATAGCTCCTAGGTAAATCTGTCATAATACCCTGAACCATTTCTCAATGTTGTTCCTAAGCCAGACCGATGAAACACAACAGATTTTGTAACATTTCACAAGATCCTACCTTTCTTATTAGGATTTTTATCAAAAATTAAGTAATTTTTGTCAATAGCTTCTGGGTAAATCAGTCAACAAACTCGAAACCATTTCTCAATGATGTCACTACTGGAGACCAATGAGACACAGCAGTTTTTATCACATTTAACGAGATGCAACTTTTTTTTTTAAAGAATTTTGTCAAAGGATGAAAGCTAAGGCTGATCCCCATCACCTTATGTGATATGAAGCCTGTAAATGTCTTCGTCGGCATCTTGGGTGAGGTCATGCACTCTGGGCAGGGACATCTTAAACATCCATCTTCAGGCAAATTGTTGTCTCTCTCTCTCCCAACAGTTGAGTCAAAGTTGGGCCCTCACTTCTGGAGGACATAAAGGAAATACTCGATCGCCATTTCAGCTGGAGAGAAAGACAAACAAATACCACGGACCTCGCCCTTGAACACTAAAAAGACCACCAGGGGCCGGATGCTGCTCAAGAACTGCAAGGACCCTAAACTCACCTCGCCCAACGTGCTGACCAGAGCCTTGGTGGCTGTGATGTTTGTCTTTGTGAAATACTAAAACATAAACCCCATCGTGGCTCATGACTAGATTAGAGAATCTGGCCTCGTCACGTACTGATGAATTGAAATGAAATGGACTGCGTACCAATGCAACTGACTACAACTTGATATCAAGCCAGGTGCTGACGAGGGACGTTCTGATTGAGAAAGGTTACCATCGACGAGATCCCCACTCCAAGACAGGAGGAAGAAGAGAATACCACCTAAGAATTTGAGGGAGGAGAGGTTTGACTGAGGTCAAAGATGAATTTGCAATGGCCTGAAGCTGTGCTGCTGAGCACTGAGAAATGGTTTTGAGTATTTAAGCAATTAGCTTAAGAGCTATTGAAATAAATCACTTATTTTTTAATAAAAATTCTAATAAAAAGGACCAGAGCTTGTGAAATGTGAAAACAACTGCTGTGTTTCATCGGTCTGGCTTAGGAACAACATTGAGAAATGGATCGGGGTATTATGACAGATTTACCTAGGAGCTATTGAAAAAAATCCCTTCATTTTGGAATAAAATCCTAATAAAAAGATCAGATTGTGTGAAATGTGTTAAAACTGTTGTGTCTTGTAAATGTAGTTCAGTAACACAAGTCAGACGTAATTTTGAGTCATTCAGGAAATTATTCTGGAAGGGTTTTCTTTTTGTACTCCTTTACAAAGGACTACAAATTTGTTGATAGTCCCTAAGTGAACCACCATTCCCGTTAGCGAGTCCTCAGAACTCAGGTCACCGCTGTCTGTGCCGCCGTGCACGGCATGAAGGCTTATCGCTGACCGTGTAAACCAATGTCTGTCGAATATCCAACGTCCAACTTCAAGCTAACGTCACCGCGGTGGTGAAGATCTGGTTCTCCAAGGCCTTCAAATAAAAAATTATTTAGCCAGCAAACTCGTCCAGCTTGCTGTTACTTTTCGTCTCCTCTCAGGAACGCAGAAAGCTCAGATGTTGGAGCTTCACGTCACCTACTGAGGAAGGAGACCCACCCTGTGCTGCATTTGTAGGAAAATATGAAGCCACTGCAGCAAAGTGAACTAGTAAACAAAGTAAGAGATGAAAAACAACGGGCGAGGCGACAGCGTGTGAATCCAGACAAACGCATGAGAGAGCTGGCAGCCCTGGAACAGCCTGACCAACAACTCTCCCCACATGTTTATAAATGTTAATATAACGTTTCTGCTACGCTAAATAATGATTTCTCTATAGAACTACAAAGTCTGACTGGGGGAGGAGAGTCGGTCTGCTCTGTGGAGGGGGGCGGGGTTTGCAGCTCCTCCAGATTTAAAGAGACAGTACCCAAAAACGGCTCCTTCCCAGTCTCCTCAGAACGGGTAGATGAGGGTCTGTAGAGCAACAACAATGAGGAAATCAGACCACAGAACTGCAGTTCCACAACTGTATGATTTAGATGTGAAAAGGAATAATTTAAAAGCATGACATGACAGAGCTCCTCTGGAGTAAACGCGTTTCCGGGAGCGCTCTGTCAGGCGATCCGTCTGGAGCTCTGCTGGGATGTGGGACCCTTTGAGGAGCGACAGATGAAACGCACAAATCCGATTCCAGTTCATGTTCTACGAGAACCCCATCACACACGCGTTGTCATGGTAACCAGACTGAATGAGGCTGCACTCAGACATTTCCAAATAAAACTAACTCCATCCAGAACGACTCCTCAAATGTAAAATGTAGATGACAACTCGTTCCTCTACGATTGATCAGAATAAAGTTTTTATGTATTCCTGACGGAAACCTCTCCTCTGTCCTGACCGCGTTTATAACCCCTGCAAGGTTCTTTTATGCTTCAGCAGCCCGATCTTGAACAGTTTTGTTTTCTGAACGAAGGGATTCCTCTGACGTGCCGAGGACGTAGCAGGACCACATATGGTTCACTGAGGGCGTTCCTGTATATACAGGTGCTGGCCAGTAAATTAGAATATCATCAAAAGGTTGAAAATATTTCAGTAATTCCATTCAAAACGTGAAACTTGTACATTATATTCATGCAATGCACACAGACCAATGTATTTCCAATGTTCATTACATTTAAATTTGATATTCATAAGTGACAACTAATGAAAACTCCAAATTTGGTATCTCAAAAAATTAGAATATTCTGAAAAGGCTGAATATAGAAGACACCTGCTGCCACTCTAATCAGCTGATTTACTCAAAACACCTGCAAAGGCCTTTAAAAGGTCCCTCAGTCTTGTTTTGAAGGCACCACAATCATGGGGAAGACTTCTGACTTAACAGCTGTCCAAAAGACAATCATTGACACCTTGCACAAGGAGGGCAAGACACAAAAGGTGATTGCTAAAGAAGCTGGCTGTTCGCAGAGCTCTGTGTCCAAGCACATTAACAGACAGGCGAAGGGACGGAAAAAATGTGGTAGAAAAAAGTGTACAAGCTCTAGGGATAACCGCACCCTGCAGAGAATTGTGACGACAAACCCATTCAAAAATGTGGGGGAGATCCACAAAGAGTGGACTGCAGCTGGAGTCAGCGCTTCAAGAACCACCACGAGGAGACTCATGAAAGACATGGGATTCAGGTGTCGCATTCCGTGTGTCAAGCCACTCTTGAACAAGAAACAGCGCAAGAAGCGTCTCGCCTGGGCCAAGGACAAAAAGGACTGGACTGATGCTGAGTGGTCCAAAGTTATGTTTTCTGATGAAAGCAAGTTCTGCATTTCCTTTGGAAATCAAGGACCCAGAGTCTGGAGGAAGAGCGGAGAAGCACAGAATCCACGTTGCATGAGGTCCAGTGTAAAGTTTCCACCGTCAGTGATGGTGTGGGGTGCCATGTCATCTGCCGGTGTTGGCCCACTCTGTTTCCTGAGGTCCAGGGTCAATGCAGCCGTCTACCAGGAAGTTTTAGAGCACTTCATGCTTCCTGCTGCTGACCAACTTTATGGGGATGCAGACTTCACCTTTCAACAGGACTTGGCACCTGCACACAGTGCCAAAACCACCAGCACCTGGTTCAAGGACCATGGTATCCCTGTCCTTGATTGGCCAGCAAACTCGCCTGACCTTAACCCCATAGAAAATCTATGGGGTATTGTGAAGCGGAGGATGCAATACGCTAGACCCAACAATGCAGAGGAGCTGAAGACGACTATCAGAGCAACCTGGGCTCTCATAACACCTGAGCAGTGCCACAGACTGATCGAGTCCATGCCACGCCGCATTACTGCAGTTATTGAGGCAAAAGGAGCCCCGACTAAGTATTGAGTGCTATACATGCACATTCTTTTCATGTTCATTCTTTTCAGTTGGCCAACATTAGAGAAACAAACATTTTTTCATTGGCCTTTAGAATATTCTAATTTTCTGAGATACCAGATTTGATGTTTTCATTGGTTGTCACCTATAAATATCAAAATTAAACGTAATAAACATCGGAAATACATTGGTCTGTGTGCATTGCATGAATATAATGTACAAGTTTCACGTTTTGAATGGAATTACTGAAATATTTTCAACCTTTTGATGATATTCTAATTTACTGGCCAGCACCTGTAAGTGGACACGAGCACCTGGGTACGCACAGGTGGGATCAATCAGACGAATGCGGAGGAACGTCCATACGAGAGGCCACCGCAGGGTTCATAAATCAGGATGTTGACTGTTCGCACCAATATTCTAAATCTTGATAATAAGAACAAATGTAGAATATTTCTACTACCGTTTGAAGAATGAGATCTTCCATCTACCTCATCTAACAGGTACTAGAAGCATCAGCTCCCAAAGTTCAAAGGTCGTGACGGTCTGGCCCGTCATCTCTCCATGACCCCGTGCTGTCCCTCTAGAACCAGAGGTTCCTCGTCGTGGCTCTGGAACCACCTACCTCTCAGGACCTCGCCTCGGTCACTCCAAACACCTCGGCTGTCTCTGGATGTTCGACCCGTCAGGTCGTTGTCAGGACCAGTTCGTGTTTGGTTTCAACTTCTAGACATCTTCTAAACGGACTCACGGGGCTGAAAACCTCCAACAAGCATTGCTTTTATGAACAGATCAATCGTGTAATAATTCATCCAAACACTGAACTGATGCTAGAAGTTTAACTATCTAGTCACCTGAAAGGAGACCAGCTCACATGCAGGTGTCCCAAGCCAGAACCAGAAGCTCTACGCTGCTTTCTGACCCCCCAGGGCTGCTCAGCTCTGACGTGATCGTGGTGGATGTGCGCGTCGGGGGCAGCTTACCTCCAGTTTATGGTTGAGCTGGAACACCGTCTGGGTCTTGTGGCACAGCTGGGCGAAACAGGAGCTCAGACTGGTCATCTTCTGCCGGCCCTCGTACGTGATGTCCACTTGATCCGGGTCGATTTCTCCGAGCAGCAGGTCCACGTCCACAAAGGCCTTATCAAACTCTTTCTCCAGAACCTCCAGCCACCGGAACATGGACACAGCCGGGCCCAGGCCTAGGCTGTGTCCGGACGGAGAGCATCCAGCGGAGGCGGACATGTTCTGGGGGAAGCAGCAGGTCCTCGCCGGGACGTCAGCTCACGTGTGCGAATCCCCGCCGACCAACACCAGAACCAGAACCAGAACCAGAGATGTACCGAAACTCCTGCCGAAGGAAAACACCCGAAACTGCAGTCTGACCAGGAAGTCCACTCTTCTTCTGTGGTTTATTAGCAGTTAGCAGGTATAAGAAGTGTTGCACCGCCCCCTACCGGACCGGAGTGTGGAGCTGCGGTTTCTAAGGAAATAAAAGACCTGGTTTTAGTTTAATTCAACAACGAAACGATAAAAGTTTCTATTTTAAACACACAAAACACAGCATGTCAGGGAAAACGCTAGAAAAGTGCTTCTCTAAATGAAAGACAAAGTCATCCAGCTCGTCATCCACAGGCAGAGACTTTCAGGAATGGATTTGTTACAGCGACCTGAGCGAAACTCGCGATGAACCGTGTTTTACCGGGAACACCTGACCGTCCTCAGACGCGGGGACACGTGGACAGTTGTGTTCCGTTGCTTTACGATCACACACCTGTCTCAGTGAAAGGTGCTTTTGACGTCAGCGTTGAGACCTCACATCTGGATGGCGCGTGCAGCGCCCCCTCCCCCTGCTGGGTGTTACCTTTGTTTTTTATTTAGAATAAACTGCTGCAGGTTAAAATAGCGAGGTGTTAATGTAGAGTTTACTTACCTAACAAGATAACCGCGTTTCCTCGCTTGTCCTGCTGGAGCTGGAGCGACTCACGAAAATGGTTTAATTATGTGATCAAAGTAAAGCATGACAAATGTGTTAAGTCGGCAACACGTGATCGCGTTTTCTTGCTCTTCTGTGACGTAGTTTCTCATCCAGGCGTCTAAGCGGTCAGACAGCGACGCCAGGTGGCAGGTTGGTGCCATTACACTTTATTTATTTAACTGGAACGAGTTTCGTTCCTTTTCCTCCAGTTACCCACAAACGAAATGAGTGAGGCATATCAATTATATTAATGCTGGCAATAATCCAGTTTAATTTATGTTCAAAGATAGAAGTGTTTGTGAATTATATACGGTGCTCAGCATAAATGAGTACACCCCTCTACATCAGTCAGAGAAGCTTTAGTTTGCTTCCAGAACCAGCATCTTCTCTGAGGTACCATACTACAGAACCCTCCCACAGGTGTGGGCCATCGATTACAAACAACATTTGTTCATTTTCACACTAAAGTGATTTTCCTAACAGATCCATTCAAGCCCATGTTGCATACATGAGTACACCCCAGATGTAGTCTTAGGAGGAAAGACTCAAGACTACAAATTCAAATGAACAGGTGTTCAACCACAGGTGAGTCTAATGGTTCATCTAAGAGGTGTCCAGCAGACAGGTGACTATAAAAGGGCGTTACTTCACTAGCCCCTCCCATTTCATGCTGTCAGCAACGGCTCCACATGGAAGAGAAATGTCACAACATCTGAGACAGGAAATCATTTCTTTACACAAAAAGGTGAGGGCCAGCAGAAGATCAGCAAAGCTTCACGTCAGTCACAATACTGCAGCAACGGTGATCCAAACATATAAGAAGGATGGAAGAGCAACCAGCTTACAGAGACGTCCAGGCCGTCCACAGAAGTTCACATCTGGACAGGAACGTCTTCTGATGAGAGGAGTTGAAGAAAGTCACCATGTAAGTTCACCGCAGTTAGCTAAAGCAGGAGAAAGCCCAACTGGACCGTTTCCTGTGACATCATACGGCACACGTGCAGAGGAATGGCATGCATGGGGATCGTCCACAAAGGAAGCTTCTCCTGAGGCCCATGCACAAACAGCACACCTGGGGTTATCTAGGGCCCACGCTGGAACAGATGAAGACTACTGGGAGTCTGGACTCTGGAGTGACGAGACAAAGATCACTGGCTTCTTTTTGTCTACAAGACAATTCTAGGCAAGACACCTCTCTAGCTGTCCTCGCTTCTTCACCTCTCCCATAATAAATATCACACTCAGCTCATCATCCCCAACACCTCTACAGTCTTTGGCCCCAAATCCTTCCGCTGCAGCTGCATGACTGGAACAACTTACAAAACACCTTAAACTCGACACCTTTACCTATCACAACCTTTAGATCTAAACTTCTCCACCTGCTGCTTTTACTGATCTCCCGGATCACACTTACTCACATTCACACACATTTAATTCCCCATGATGTCATGATTCCCCTGTGCTTTAATTTTTCAGACCCACATTACAACTTTGTTTTGGGGCCAATTACATGTTTATATATTAGGTATCCGCTAGGCTGATGACTGTTTTTGTACCTTTAGTTACTTATTTACTGTTTTTGTACTTAAAACGAGCAGCGAGATGAGCGCTGCTCTCTGGTCTTGTATACATGTATACATGTATACATGTATACATGTGTACATGTGTACATGTGTGTGTTTGGCCTGGGTCAGGCTGTCCGCTTCGGGACGCTGAGGAACGATTCAGATGTCTGCAGTTTTCTTGGTTTGTTGGTGTTTTGCCGCATTATTAATTAGGCAGCAGTCTTTGGGGGGGGGGGGGGGGGGGTCCACGTGCCCCAGGGGGCTGACGTTGTGTCCCCGGTCCCCGGCTCTGTCAGCTGTGGGCGTGGCTTGGCTCTGCTGCACTTGTAACATGTAACAGAGTCCAGCTCCAGCACATGACAGCTCCTGCAAGCTTTGACGTGTTGAGGTTGTGCGCATGCGCACTAGCTGCCCGCTGCACAGCGGCTCGCGCAGCTGTCGCAGCGGCGGAATGCGCGTCCGTTACGGATCCGTGACTCAGCGGGTCTTTTCTATTTGTTGAGTGGGTGAAGCCGAGATTCTGGGCTCGGTTCGGGGCTGCTGAGACCATGTCTCCGGCACCATGACGGTCGCCGGGACCGTTTCGGACACAAAGTTCTTCGGTCGCCATGGCCTCTGGACGCGCCGGCTCCGCGGCGCGGAACGCTGAGAGCCACAAGTGCTTCTCGCTGCTCTTCTACCGGGCCGTGCGGGACCTGAAGCCGGTCTGGATGCTGGAGGACATGCGAACCATGGAGGCGTTCTACCTGGAGGACGACGCCGGCCAGAGGATCTTCAGCCCGTCGGAGGCGCTGCTGTACGCCATCGTCCACGACCACCAGGCGTACGCCCAGTACCTGCTGACCCGGTACGGCGAGGCGGCGCTGGCAGAGCCGGGGGAACGCTTCTGCTGCTGCCCGTCCTCCGCCCCGCACCTCACCATGGCGGTGCGCTATGACCGGCGCTACATTCTCGGCCTCATCCTGCAGGAGAGCCGCCGGGTGCCGGGGTACGCAAGCGCAGACGGCCGCTTCCGAACCCCACTCCACCTGGCATGCGAGCTGCTGCGGCCCGAGGCGGTCATCATGCTGCTGGGCAGCGGAGCGTGCGCCAGCGCGCAGGATCACGACGGCGTCACCCCGCTGGACGTGGTTCTGGAGAAACTCAGGGACTCCTCGGTGCTGGACGGAGAGGAGGCCCGGCGGTGTCTGGACCATCTGCTCATGTTCATGCCAAAGGTCCGCTTTAAACTGAAGGAGGTTCTGGGCAAGACTCCGGAGGTCTGGAGCAAAGTTCTGGGCGAGGAGACCTATAAGTACCTAGCGGGTCAGAGCCCCGCTCCGCTGGCCGTCAGCACCATGCAGACCATCCTGCAGCAGCTGAGTCCGGACACGTTCCCGGCCAGCTTGTCCGAACTCCCCATCCCGTCCTGCCTCAAGCCGCTGGGTCTCCCCGTGAGTCCGCGGGACCAGCAGCGCGTTTAGACCCGGAGTCGGGTCATGCTGCGTGCGCGCGTCAATACTGCTGCATGGTGTGTGCGTGCGTGCGTGTGATTTCTGGGCTTCATGAATAAATAGTACAAACCCAACGAGTCTCATGTTAACCGAACCGGTCTGAGCCTTAAGATGGACTTTTTG
>NC_091743.1:91993957-92013887 GCF_043380555.1 Nothobranchius furzeri
AATGTGAGCGCATGTCAGAAAAGCATAACCCGTACATGTGTGGAGAAACGCTGCATCAGCATTCTGTAGAAGGTCCAGGAGGAATGATCTCATCCACACACACACACACACACACACACACACACACACACACACACACACACACACACACACACACACACACACACATGTGATGAGATCACAAGAAACAATGATGCTGCTGCCAGTGGTTCACCGGGGTTACCACGGTAACCACACACCTATGTCTGTCAGTCTCAAACCGCAAACTTAAGAAGAGTCAGACAGGAAGTCCAGTTCAACTTGCTGAGCTTCAGGAGACTCTGATGCTCATATTCCATGTTTCATGTGAGACACCAAAGAGGCTGGACCCTGACCCTTGACCCTGAGGAGATGTGACCCTTCACCCTGAGGAGATGTGACCCTTCACCCTGAGGAGATGTGACCCTTCACCCTGAGGAGATCTGAGAGAAGACCACACGGCCTAAAACAGCCAGACTCACACACAGATGCCTGTGTCATGATGTTTTTAGGGCTTTCTCCAACTCTGTGGAGCAGAAGCAAAGAAAACGTCACCAAATAACAGGAATGGTTGTAGAACACCCACAAGTGGCAGGACGTCCCAGAAACAGCTTTTTTCTGAAACACTCTCCGTGGTACGCTCACCTCCCCGGCTTTTGATTTAGAGAGGTCCGCTGCTAAAAGCGTCTTTCCGAGGAAGTCCGTCACCTGAAAATGTTTACCTGCAGCAAAGTGGGCGAGGTTAAAAACACCCGACAGACACGGGCCTGATTAACCTGATGGGCTTAAAGTCTTAGACAACTGCTCAGGTGTGTGTGCGTGCGTGCGTGCGTGCGTGTGTGTGTGTGTTAATGCACTTACGGTGACCATCTGTGTCACCATCCAGGCCCCTCCCACCACTACAATCCATCTTATCTTCTGAACCTCCTCACAAACACTTGTGTTCGTTCCACTCTTGAGGTTTTCTGCGTCTCTGGTCACGGTTGTTGTGGGAAGAACTGAAATGACTGAAGAAGCCTTCAGTCATCATCCCAAGGCTATCGGACAGCACACGAAGACCCGGTCCAGGAGAAGCTAGAGCGGTCCTTTATCACGTTGCTTTGATTAAAGATGGGCTGCTCTCCATCAAAAGGAAAATTATTTTCAAAGCCAGACGTGTCTGCACCTCAGCAAGGTCTGCAGGCTGAAGCCCCACAGGGAGAGGACGGTGGACCAGAGGAGGGTGAGGTTGTGTGTTTGAAACCTGAAGAGAAAGATGAAGAACTGCTGCTCCTCGCTGACAAACACACAACAGAAACGACGAGGACGGAGCTGGACTCAGACACAACCCCTGCCCGGGATCCAGAGAGGATCACAGACTCAGAGGTGACTCACACGCCCAGGGAGATAACCAGTGATGTTAAGCAAGAAGATCAAATAAAGACCAAGGCGAGCCAAAGGAAAATCAAAACCAAGAAACGAGCTCCTGAAAGGCAGAGGAGGTCTTTAATTGCTCCAACAAAAGTGGATTTTCCACCACAAATGGTGAGGGCTCACCAGGCAGCCTACACCTTTCTGAACCCAAACATCTCCAAATATAAAACTCTTCTGGGTCTGCTGGAGCAGGCTGCCCACACGCAGACGTCCCTGCAGCCTATGCTGACTGCTTTGGTGTTTCAGTTTGAGGAAATCAACCAGGCGCTGGAGGAGATGGCTGAGGAGGGCAAGCTGATGTTGAGGGAGCATGGGGACTTCATGGCCTTGCCTTCTGGGATGTTGGGTAACACCATGAGGACTACCACCGTCACCACAAATCAGATTGATCCACCTCCAGATCTTGTGCAGCAGCTCCTCCAACATTCAGCAGAAAACATGAAGAAAGTTGGAGGCTCAGTCAAGGCCCTGGGCGACACCACGCTCCAGGAGGCAGTGGCGTATTTCTCCTCCCTCTCCAAACTGATGCTCGACAAACTGGAGGCGAAGCAGGCTGCAGAGCTCCGGCTGGCTGAAATACTGGCCCAGGTGGAGGGAGCTGCTGTTTGGAAGCCTAACGCAGAAGATGCTGCTCTTCACAGCGAGGACAGCGGCATCGGAGGCGAGAACGAGAGTGTGACCGGATCAGAGAAACACCACCGAGGAAGTGCTGGAAGCTGTGGGTCCGGAGCCAACATCCAGACTGCAGGTGAGAATCACCCAGAAGGGTTGGCTAACCCGGTGGGCCATGATGAAGATGATGAAGAGGAGGAGGAGGAAGAGGATGGATATTCTAGGCCTGAAAGAAAAAGGTCCAACTCATCCCCACCAGATCCCAGCCAAGCTTTCCACTACCTGAACGTGACCTTCCTTCAGGACCAGCAGCTCGCCGTTCCGCGACCGCTGACTGCAGCCAGCCCCGAGCTGTCCTCAGCGCTGCCGAAGAGCCCGACAGAAGAAAATAAACACACACCAAACGTGTCAGAAGTCCAAGGAATAGCTGAGGTAGGCAGACCTCATCTGTACAGATGTGGGCAGAAGCGCCACTCCTTGAATGGGTCAGCCGGTGCGTATAAAAGCCCGGTTGGAACAAATCAGACTCTTCCATCACTTCCCTCAGCCAGCAGACAGCCACGACGGCCCTCAGTCCGGAGGCTCATCAATACATTTAGTCAGGGGGTCAGCAGGAGCGCAGGACAGAGGCTATCCAGTACCCCACCTCATGTAAGGGGGTCCAACAGAAGTCAGGTTCTGCTGGTTTCTGATGCAGGTCATGGTAATGAGGGCTGGTTCGGTGGCAGGAGCAACAATACCAGCTGGCCTGATGGCAGAGAGGACCTAGACATGGACAACCTACCACCTCCACCCCCGGAGGTTCTGATGGATGACTCCTTCCAGAGCAACGAAGGTCGAACACAAAACGAGGAGGGGTTACAGGGCGGTTCGCTCCGGAGTCTCCCAATGATACACCAGAGGACTGGAAATTACCCTCAACGGAAGATCCCTCTGCAAAACCTGGAGCTTCTCCCAAACAGAGCCAACGTGCGGCCCAACGCAGTCACCATGACACACACCCAGCCTGCTGGGCAGGAGGCGGCCGCCGGGACGCCGCTGGAGCCAGATCCAGACCGAGAGACAGAGAAAGCAAACAGCCTCTACCAGCAGGCGAGGAAGATCATTCACCTGCGCGACGCTGCCGAATCATCAGACAGAACCAAAGCGCCACCAGGTTACACTCAGTCAGCCCCCGTGCAAGCCAGAGTGGGCCAGAGGCGTGACAGCAATGAAACATGTGAGTGTGAGATGTCCTCCTGTACTCTGCCTGTGATAGCACCACCCGTGTCCCGAGTTCGCTTACCACCATCAGGTCCTCCTGTGTGTCACCGTTATCCAAGTCCCCCGGTGTGTAGGCCAGGGTCCGCCTCCAGACCCACATCTCGCCCGTGTTCTCCGAGAACAACGATAAGTGCCAGGGATCATCCCCCCGAAGAGATCATTCCCTCAGTGTCGTTCAAGAACGCTCGCTCGTTCTTCTGTCAGAATGAATCACTAAACTCTCAAACCTGCATCAGCTCTCGAGGAAGGCACCTCAGCCGAGGGCTAGACCTCTCAGCTCATCGCATCCGGTCCGAGACACGGCCGGCTGGGAGCGCTCATCCAGAGTCTGGAAACGGTCGCACTTCAGTTTCCTTCCAGGCCAAAGGGAGTGACACGGGTTTCACTGAATAAAGGTAAGAAAGTCAAAATGCAGAAAAAGCTTTTGATAAAACTCTGTGATCGGGGTAAAACCCGTCTTCCAGTGAAACTCAGGCTGAATCTGAGTGGATCAGCACCGGCTTTTATGATAGCAAGCCTTTTGGAAAATGTTTCCCAATCGCATAAATGTGAAAAACCCTTCTGCACAGCTGAACCCTAACCCTGACCCTAACCCCAGTGCAAATGCTTTAATTAGATAAGTCTCCTTCTTTCGCCTTTTAAAGCCTGACACATGAAATTACAACCAGGAAATGTTCTTCAAACAGATAAACCAATTATTCTATTATTATACCATTTTACATGGTAAGTGTACACTATTATAATAGTAATTTGGTACTCAGCCCATGCAGTACTGAGGTCATCCACAGGGAGGCAGAAGGCAGAATTCAATGGAGAAAAAGTCAGGAACAGAGATACAAGTCTGAGAAACTTAAGAATACGCGGGGCAAATACCAAACACTTGATGTTAATCCTGCTGAGATCATCATAACGAATCAGCACCAAACCGTTTCTGACCTCAAAGCTTCCAGTTGGAGTGTCAGGACTAGTACCTTCATTAGAAACCTGCCACATCCAGTCTGCTGCCATCCGGGGAGCATCCACCGACCACAAGGGTCACTTTTATTGTGTATTATGGTCATATTACTGCCAGTTGAGGTGGCTCAGGCATCTGGTCAGGATGCCTCCTGGACGCCTCCCAGGTGAGGTGTTCCGGGCACGTCCAACCAGGAGGAGACCTAAAGGAAGACCCAGGACACGGTGGTGGGACTCTGTCTCTCACCTGGCCAGGGAACACCTTGGGATTCCCCCGGAGGAGCTGGCCCAAGTGGCTGGGGAGAGGGAAGCCTGGGCCTCTCGCCTTAGGCTACTGGCCCCGCGACCCGACTCCGGATAAGCAGATGAAAATGGATGGATGGATGGACGGTTCAATACAAATGTATATCGAGCTTTCTACTTTACATTGTGTATATATTGGTTAAATGAAATATGTACCTGAGTTACTACCTGCTAGCCACTGAAGCTGCAACTACTAAGCAAAAAAAACAAACAAAAGGGAGTTTTATAATCACAGGGTGAACTCGTTTAACCCTACTGTAGAGTTTTTACAGCGATTTGAAGAGTAAACACGTTCAAACAGCAGAGTAAAAAGTCGGTTTTCATTTCTAATCTGCAAAGAGTTCATTTAATTTACCAAGAGGCCTTGAAACCTTGTTGTAGTCTGAACCAACAACAAACTCCCAGCTAGAATCGGGTGAGCCGTAACAACGAAGTGTTTCTTCTGCAAAAGGGACCGTGGTACATCAAACAGCCTTATTACGCACCTTAAGGTAGTCCAGGGGCTCTGCACTGGCAGGATTCTTCATCTTAAATTTAGCCAAATGGGATGCTCACATTCTTTTCAAAAGCATCCAAACAAGTGCCAAAGACCAAAGGTGGCAGATCATTTGCTGCCGCGGCCCTGAGCGGATCAGGGTCCAGCCAGCCGCGGGGCGTTTCTGCTTGGGCTACAGAAACATCTTAATAGGGGTTGCTGTAGCTTCTCATTAACCAATCAGAATGGGCATCAAAATACTCATTCTTCTCTGCTATGTGTGTCAAAATAAAAGTCTACACAAATTGATCGTGTCGCACCGCCACGGCAAAATAACTTTGTTGATTTTTTCATTGATATTTAGATGCTGTAATGACTCCAACTTTTACTTTCGTTTCCAGATCTTTATTCTGGGTTAGGGCAGCCGCAACCCACTCCTTAACTCTAGGAAAAACGTTACCGATCTCTGTTTAAACTAGCTTGTTTTCTATTTCTAAACAACCGAACTGGAACTCTCCACACAACCGGCCAAGAACACCCCCTTCAACATAAAAGTCCAACCATAACAAATCATAACCCTTTACACTATTGTAAAACAATGTAAAGAGTGAAATATATGGCCTACATTTGTGCACCTATACTAACCATAATCGCAGTTCGAAATTAATTTAAACATCATTAAACGTTTAAATTTTACTTTATTTTGAAAAGACACTGGCTTCTTCCTCTCTGGCTGCGGTGCTTCGGGTGTCTCATGAGAGACAGTCCGAAGTAGAGGAGAAAAGTCTGCGTCCGCCTTACAGACAGTCTCTTGTTTCGAGTTTCATATTTGCATAAACTGTGGATAAAGCAGGAGGCGGGGCCTAAACGCGGGTTTGGAGAGCGTAGAGCACGCTCACGACAAACCAGCAACACAAAATGAAAGGGCAGGGTGAGCACAGATGATCAATGTATTAAAAAAGATGGAGAACAGATCGATGAGCGGAGAAAATATCTTATTTTGAAATGTCGAAGGTGCAGTAACATTTCAGGAGCGAAAAAGAAGAAGGGGGCGTTCCCGTTGTGGAGGGGGCGTTCCCATTTGATATCCTGGATGATAATGCCTGAGCCTGAGATCAGAGGACTCAGTGGTCTCCTTTAAAAAGCAGCTGAAGACTCACCTGTTCAGGCTTTGGTGTGGCCTTCATCACCATCCTGTCCTTGTTCTGCTCTTGTTCCACTATTTCACCAGTGAGAGGGCGTGTCTGGTGTTGGCCTGACGGGCTGCTGCTGCTCAACACGCTGCAGCACTGGGAATGTGGACGGTGGATTTTAAGGTCGTAACCGTTAATGCATCCGAGTTTGTGATCTGTCTCGTTAGCAGATACCGTCCTTGGTACTTTTCTCTGTTTATCTTTAATTGGTACATCTACATGAAATAGATCTTTAAATTAACACTGTGGAGAAGTCAAATTCAACACAATAGAAATAAAAAATAACACTGGCGTCTGTTCATGTTCATCCTCACCTGGAGTTAGATGAACTCTTTAAAGTTTTACATTTGACTCTGAAAGTGTCATCAAACCACAGTGTTCAGTGTTTTAACACATTTCAGTGTTAATTTTAACGCTAGTTTGAGTGACATTAACATGGAAATGTAACCCTGGCTAAAGAGTAAATGTCGTCTGAAACAGAAGTAAATTCAACTGTCCTGGAGCTGAACTGACAGAGGATTTTTTACAGTGTAGGTCAGGGTATGAAGTCACCTTTTCAGAGCCATGGGTGTTGCTGTCCTCTTCCATCAAACTGTTCCTGTTTTAGTTGCTTCACAGTTGATCCAAATGGAGGTTCATAATTATATGTGAGCACATTAACTCACTTCCCGTTACATTCGTCAATGTTTAATACAGACAGCTCCGGTTTTTCCGTAGGGCGTTCCATCTCATTCCAGATTCAATTCAATTCAAGTTTATTTATAAAGCGCCAAATCACGACAAGAGTCGTCTCAAGGACCTTCACATAATAAACATTCCAATTCAGGTCAGTTCATTAAGCCAATCAGAAATAATGTTTCCTATATAAGGAACCCAGCAGGTTGCATCGAGTCACTGACTAGTGTCAGTGACTATACAGCAATCTTCATACTAAGCAAGCATAAAGCGACAGTGGAGAGGAAAACTCCCTTTTAACAGGAAGAAACCTCCAGAGAATCCTGGCTCAGTATAAGCAGCCATCCTCCACGACTCACTGGGGATGGAGAAGACAGAGCGCACACACACACACACACACACACACACACACACACACACACACACACACACACACACACACACACACACACACACACACACACACACACACACACCAGGTGGCGTTTCTATGGTTACATTGTGATTTCTTAGTAAATATTCTATTAGGTGAGAGATAAACTTTATTGTATTTATCCTAGTGGATCTATAATTAAACAGATAAACTAGTAGTAGCACATCCAACGTCAAGGAAACCAAAAAGTTATTATCAGGAGAGGGAGAATGTTTAAGTGGTTAGCAGCAGTGTGCAGATGATGGCTCAAGCTTTACCTGCTGTCTTATCCTCATTTGGACAGCCAAGCTAATGAAATCCAGGAAAGTAGTTGACATCAAGATTATTCCTTCTACTCACACGTGCACAAGTCTTACACACATAGATAGCAGATTAATCTCTAGTGTCTGCCACACTGTTTATCATGGCAGATTATTATCTGATCATTGTCCTGTTGCCCTCAATCTGAAACTGTCGCTCCCAAAGAGTTTATTCCTGGTGTTTTATTCCCTTCTTATTGGAAGATCGGGTATTTAAACAGCATATAAATGCTCACATCCTGCAGTTTCTTGAGATTCAACTTTATAGGAAACTCTAAAGGCATATGTCAGAGGGTTAGGGTTTGGGTATTCCCTATGAGGCGTCTCTAGCTAAAGCTACATTTATTTAGCTGGTAAAGACGACAGAGCTGCTATACTAGCCCTTGATGCCCACAAAGCCTTTGATCCACCAGAATGGCCATATCTAATAATACCGTAAATCCTCTAATAGAGGCCCGGGCCTGTATTTGACTCAAGCTCATCAAGCTCCAGGCCTTTATTGGAAGGAGGACCAGAATTAGAGGCAGGCCTCAATTTCTATTTGAGCAAAATGAACTAATGGTTCGCTGGAGTTTTTGACAATTAAAATTGCGCCCACATTTTCAAAGTTAAACACATTTCTTTTAACAACGATAGTTTCTGCTTCAGCCCTCTCCCCCCTCCCCCTGCTTCAGCCCTCTCCCCCCTCCCCCTGCTTCAGCCCTCTCCCCCCTCCCCCTGCTTCAGCCCTCTCCCCCCTCCCCCTGCTTCAGCCCTCTCCACCCTCCCCCTGCTTCAGCCCTCCCCCCTCCCCCTGTGCAGCCCTCTCCCCCTCCCCCTGCGCAGCGGCCGCAAACTCACTGATGCGCCTGCAGCCTCTCGGAGTTCCTGCTGCTCTAAACATTAAAATAATTATTTCATTTTCTGTTCCTCACTTCTGATTACCTTCAATGGTGTCTGTTTGTTGCAACCAGCAGGTACAAAAACTAACTTGTTTTTATTTGACTATTTTTCTGTCCTGCCTGTTTATTATCTTCCTGCATCTCCTCTCAATCCTAAAGAGAAACTGCTACCTGGGTTCATATATATTCACCTCATGAGTTACCTTTGAACTGCAGTTCTAAAAGATCTACCGACCGCAAAAACAGCGGAGTGCTCGCCGGCCGCATCAGTTAGGTACGTCACCGAGGACAAAACAGGTGATACGCCCCGATCCACAGCAGCAAAACACATCAGGCACAAATAAAAGAATAAAAGACAGAAAACATAAAAGGAAATGAGCCGACATGAACGATCGCGTGTTAAATTACTTTTTGAGGTGGCGACACCTGATGTGATAATGTTACGGTGGCCGTGCTCAGGACGCAGATGTCTGGAGCGCGTCAACAATCAGAGCTTTGCATGAGCAAGCTGGTTAAGGTTAGGATGGGGTGAGGAGAAGGTTAAATTGCAAGAGGGTAAACGTCACAATTTGGTTAACTGTCCGTTTTACGGCGGGTGTCAGTACCGACGCTCTGGCACGGCGCGTTGCCTCCCGACGCGCAGGAGCTCGTCACCTGCTGACAGCAGGCTGCTGTCTTTTCCGTGGACTGCATCTTGCCGGTCATTATCACGTGACAGCGACTAGTCGACGACAGGCATAACAAGTCACTATAGAGCGGTGAAGTCGACTAGTGACTAGTTCATACAACCCCTGCTACTGCTCCCCAGAGTGTTCTGCAGCATAATCAGCACGTTCTCTTTGAACTTGATATCAAATTTTAACCTCCTCTTCGTCTCCGCACGGTTAAAGTTACCCTCGCGGTCTATCACTGGCCAATCAAAAGTGAGACGGATGACACAACCGCCCCCCCGTACTTGCTTGTTACCACATTCCACCCGGCCACAATAAAAAACCGGCCGTTATTCACCTCCACCGACTCCGACACCGGCCAAAATGTGATTCCCGGCTGTTAATTGAATACAGGCTAATATTAGAGGATTTACGGTAACACTGAAAAAAATGTGGCTTTGGTGAAAATTTTGTGAATTGGGTCAAAATGTTGTATTCTAATCCCAAATCTTGTATCCTTACTAATGGAGACAGGTCAGCTCCGTTTGACTTGCAGCGGGGTGTCTGACGGGGGCCCTTTGTTCCCCCTACTGTTACTGGTATCAGGGATCACCCTCATATTACAGGCATCAAGCTAGACAATACTGAGACCCGAGTAGCCCTTTATGCAGATGAGCTTCTGCTATGCTTGGTAGACCCAGCTACTTCTGTTCCCGTCCTTTTATCATATGTAGATTCTTTCAGGAAGATTTCCGGTTATAATACACCGTATTTTCCGGACTACAAGTCACACTTTTTTCATAGTCTGGCCGGTCCTGCGACTTATACTCCAGAGTGACTTATATATCATGTAGGCTATACCGCGCTGCTGCTGCGGGCCGGCTCCGGACCAGGAATGAGCTCCCCTGCCCAACTGGGAATAAAAAACACAGCCATCACCTGCTGGAGCCTGTTGCACACTGGATCCGGACCAGGTTTCAGCTCCTCTGCCCCGCCATCACCTGCTGCAGCCTGTGACAGGTGTCGTACAGCAGAAGGTCTGTTAGCACATTTATTCTGCTTCTGTCCTCCATTGTGCGGATTCTGATCAGCGATCTTAGATGGTAGCGAAATTCAGCCCGCTGGCACCCTGGCTCTTCTTGGACGTCTTCTACAGCCTCAGCTGCCACAGGACATGTGAGCCGCTCTACAGTTAGGGATGGCTGAAAAAACTCATCCTGTCATGAAGTTTGAATCGGACCCAAGAAGCAGCAAATCCAGGAGGCAGCCAGGCAACTTAAAAAATCCAGAAAGGATTCTGAAATTTCATTCTGAGTTCTTCTTCTCCTTGCTGGGTCTTCGTCAGCTCCAAGGTTGATCATGTTCTTCATTCTTTGGGCCGCTCAACACTGTCTTTATGTTGCTATGGAGCTTTGCTCAGTCTTGATCACTTTACTTATTGTAATTCTCATTAAAGTGACAATGTGTAGTTTTTTACCATTAATCTCTGGAAATATCCATAGAAATGTTGTTGTAAATGAATAAAAACATGCCCAGTTGTTGATAAATCTTGGCAGTTTCATAACATATAACCATAAAAAGCAAGGGCTGCATGGTGGCGCAGTGGTTAGCACTGTTGCCTCGCAGCACAAAGGTTGCAGGTTCGAAACTCGGCTCAGCTGCGGCCTTTCTGCGTGGAGTTGCGTGTTCTCCCCATGCATGCGTGGGTTTCCTCCGGGTACTCCGGTTTCCCCCACAGATCACAACATGACCTATAGGTTATAAACTGTAAGTTGCTTTGGATAAAAGCGTCTGCTAAATAAATAAATAAACATAAACATAAAAATCTGTTCTAAAGTACCTGGGAGCGGGTCTAAATCTCTGGGCGACGCCATATTGGATGTTATGTTTTCCTTCTACGGAAGCCTGTGAGGACAAAACACATTTACTGATTTGTAACAAGTGGTTACAAAACATTCAATGATAAACATTTTTGTTTTACACACTTACCTCTTCACTCTTCACCAGTGATGACCGTTAATCTGATCTTGTCATTTAGCTGGAAGCTGCACTCTCAGGGATTTTTGACCCTAATGGGCATCTGTTGGTAAGCTCTTATGTGAACACAAAAATAATGCTTGCTTGCAACGAATCAGGTATCTACTGCCCCCTATCACCTGGAAATACACACTGTCACTTTAAATCTGTGGAAAAGGAATATGAATCTTTTCCATTGGAAAATTAACAAGTAATTTGGTTCCTTTTAGACAAAATTAATGAATAAAGTTATACTTGTGTGGGATTTCGGTCTCCGACTCTGAAATGCTTAGATTTGTGGTTTATTGTTGTCTTGTTACAATGTGAAAGGATTTCCTAACTTTACTCCTTCGTAGAACATTTCTAAGTTGGTGGTTGTGGAGCGTCTAAAATTCTTTATTTTAGGGCATGTTGTCTTTGATTTTATGAACATTTCACGGCTGTAGTATTCAAAAGGTTTTTGGTTTGTCTTTATGAAACACTGCACGATTATTTCTCATACTTAGCGCGGGATTAACAATTTTCCCTTGAAGAGCAAGTCACCTCCTACCAGAGTCTTACTCCACTCCCACTTCCTGTTTGAAAAATGCAACAAATGCTGTTGCCTGGCAGAACAAGAGGGCGGAGCCTCTAACAAATACACACAGGCTCACAACAACATTGTGACATCATAATGTACCAGCTAACATCACAGGGTACCTCTTAGCCAATAGCGATGGCAGATTGAAATTCAAATGTAGTGCAGACTTTTTACCTGGAGAGGGCGCAACACTGACAGTTTTAGGCAGAATATTTAAATCTTAACTAAGATGCACTGAAGTGCCTAATTATTGGCTACATGTGTCTACAGCATGATTAGACCCTGGTTTGTAGTTTATCAGCAACATAAATGATTTGGGGGTGACTTGCTCTTGAATTGTGACTTTCTGGACTACCCTTTCCGCATTTTATCGCTCGAATGTTAAGATAAAAATGACTGGCTTCAATCATGATTTTAGGTGGATTTAACAGTTCAGCTGTGCTGTTTTTAACTAAGGTCAAAGGTCAAGATGTTTACTCTTAATTCTCATCATGTTAAATCCGTTGTAGGCTTTAATCTCTTTGTAATTTACATTTTCATGTATTTTTTATTTTCATGTTTTTTATTCTTTTGTTAATTATCCAGTTTGGCTTTCAACAGTTTCCACCCTGTCCCGATCCGGGGAGCGGGTGCTCACCACCCGGCCCGTGACTAAATCATACATGAGCACAGATTTCATTCTCCTGCAGCAGCATGTTTACAGATGCCAGTGGAAGCGCGGGAGTTGGGATTCTCTCTCACAGAATCTGCAATCACAAAAGCAGATTTTCATTTAAAGGGTAATCATTGTTCACCCCCACCACAAAAAACCGGACACAATGTGGACTAACATTGTTGTTCTGCAAGCAGAACACCACATACGTCAGCTAACTCTCTCCAGGACTATTCCTCAACACTCTTCAACCAGCTTTAGAAGTAGCAGTACAAGTTCACATTGATGCTGTGTAGCGTCGATAAGAACTGTGATTCACTGCCGGAAACAAACACTTCAGAGTTTAAATAGTAACGTTCTGAACGGAGCGCTGTCAAAGCACATGTTGACCCAGAAAGTCGAATTCCCGCTAGAGGCGTGTGGTTGGAATTTCATCTCGTTCCAAATATTTAAAACCAACACTCACGCTGGTCTAAATCCTCCAAAGTGGGCTCTTTTCAGCCGGTGTCAGAGGAGATGGTCTCTGGCTCGAGTCCATCAGGCTCTCCTTGTGATGCTCTTCCTGCACATTTAGAGGTATTGGCTACATTGGCCCCTTCTATTTAGGCCATTATTATTAATACCAGCTTTAGGTCTGGTGTGGTTTCTAAACACAGCTGTGATACCCATTCTGTGGAGGGCAGATTTAGATGTGTCAGTATTATTTAATTACAGGCCAATTTGCCCTTCCTCTCTAAGATCCTGGAAGATGGTTCTGGAATGCTGGAGGTATTCCAGTCAGGTTTTAGGAAGGGACAGTATAAATAGTCGTTTAGGATAGTACAGAGTCTGCACTTTAGTGGTGCTTAATGATGTTATTTTAGCAAACAGGATGCTGTTCTGACTGCAGCGTTTGATACGGTAGACCACAACATCTTAGTTTTGCCATTTGGAAAAGTGGGTAGGCATCAGCGCATCAGCTGCTTCACTCCTATTTGAGGATGGGTGACTTTTCATAGCCAAGACCATCTGAACTTATCTGGGGAGTGCCTCAGGGGTCTGTGTTAGGCCCTCTTCTTTTCTTGCTGTACCGTTTACCACCTTTTCAAAAGCATGGAGTTGATTCACGTGTGGGTACAGAAAGTATTCAGACCCACGTTAACTCTTCCTCCTTTGTTTTATTGCAGCTGTTTGCTGTACCAACATTAATGTGTGAATATACCGATACATCATTAAGTTCAACAAGCACACTAACTTGGTGCAATTTAAGATCTGACAGAAATCATTATAATAGAAAACTTTATGTGGATTTATTCATCATTACAATGCAGTCAGAACATTATCTAATTTACTTTAGATGAAACATTCATCATTTAATCATTCTGAACCTGTAGGTTAGCTATTATTAACCCTCTGGAGGCAGGCAGGTTAAAACCAGCCTACCTGGTTACTCCACGAACGTGTTTCATGAGCATGTTTTAACTCAGAAGTTCCCTGAAGGACTTAGTTGTTCGTCCTTTTATTAAAACTTATTTTGACCTGAGAGGGTTAATCAGGGTTAGATAAAAGTCTTGTCGATAAACTTTGCGTGCCCATCAAATTCAAATAGCTAACACTAGCATACAAAGTCCGAGATGGTACGTCTCCCATCTACCTGAATCCTCTTGCAAAGGCTTACGTCTCGGCCCGGCCGCTCCGGTCATCACAGGATGGTCGGCTAGCAGTGCCTACACCACGCTCAGGACAATCCAGACTCTTCTCATGCATCATTCCACAAATGTGGAATGACCTACCAAGCACTACCAGAACAGGAGCTTCCTTTTTGACTTTCGAGAAACTCCTGAAGACCCTGCTCTTCAGAGAGCATCTTCTAAACTAGCACCCTCCCTGCACCCGTCCCCCCTCTCTACTGTCCACTCCTTGTTCCCTCCTCTCCATGACTGATGTCACGTTGTTGTTGTTGTTATTGTTGTTGTTAGCCTCAAGGGCAACATGCCGATCATCGCTTGTAAGTCGCTTTGGACAAAAGTGTCTGCTAAATACATAAACATAAACTGGACAAGTTAAGCGATATCCTTCATCGACTCCTCCTGGTGTCAGGTTGGTCCAACCTGTATCATGGTACAAAGTTAATCTGCTGGCACATATGATGAAATCCATGGCCTCGGCCACGCTACAGCAGGGACATTCAAATCAATGTGACAGCAAACAACAGCAGATTTTAAAGTCAGGATTAAAATACTCAAAATTAGAGGTTAGAACTAAAATAAGAAAGTTAAAGGGTGAGCAGTTACAGTGCAGCAGGTGCAGCGTTGATGGAAACATGAAGGTTTCTAGAGCTGGGGCAGATCTGAGGTCCTGAGGAAGCAGATTCCATCTGTGAGCAGCACGGTAGCCAAAGCAGCTTCACTGTGTTTGGTTCTGACCCGGTTCTACCAGCTGACTGTTTCCTAAGGACCTCAGAGCCCTGCTGGGCGTAGAAACCTGACGGAGATCCGACACGTGTTCTGATGCTCCACGCTACAGGAGAACGTTTCTGCCGTGCTAACCACACTGTGCTGCTTGATGCATTGATGTGTGAGGTCTACCTGGAGGCTAACCAGGTTTTACAATGATATCAGATTCATTAGCAACATAAAAATATTCCACCCGACACGAGCGGCTCCCAGTGCTGCCACACACCTGGCTTTAGTGAATGAGTGATTAACAGGCATCTGCAGCACTTGATGTCCTCCTGAGGAGGTGTGCCAAAGCACAAGGGGTGGCCAGAAAATTGCAAGCGGAGTCGTTTTTGGTGACTCCTCTGCTCTTTCCTACGTTCTCGCCTCTCATGTTTACGGCAGCTTAGAAATTTGCTGAATGTTCATCTCGATACGATCTTAGAAATCAAAACTGTGAAGGAGTGTCAGATGTTTGAGAGTTGGTCTCATGTTTGCTGTTCCAGATCCAACAGTTGACCTAATCCAGATTAGATTAGCCCTCTTATTTCTCTCTCCACCCTGCAGCCTCCCCAGGTCCTCAACCTGCTGTGCTACATAATCTGCTCATGCATTAAACTCCTCTGCCCTCTCCCTCTCTCTCCTCCAGGCAGCTGTCTGACCACAGAAAAGGAAGAGCACAGATGGACTCAACAGCCGCTGTGAAAACATCCCTGAACTCCGAGGTTTTGTTTGAGTATCTGAGGAGGAGGAATTAGGACAGGATTATGGACGAGACAACTTCTGCTGTCATTCTGTTTACTTGTTACTCACCAAAATAAAAAGCTGCGTTGTTTCAGGACCAGGCCTCTGCGGTTGTTAAAGCAACACGAGAGCTTTGTGGTCGTTCCTGCCCGTCCAGCACAGCCAGAGAACAACAGATGGCACTACTGGAAGAGTGGCACAAAGCCACCAACAAGCCCTAAAACCACACGAATAACCGCTTTCATCTGTTCGTGACTATTGTTGTACTGATAATGACTACACTGCTGTTATATTTACTCAAATCTCCCTTGGCATCATTTCCAGACCCTATTTTGGGAAACTTGTAACTTATTTATAATGAATTTTGAGATGTTAAAATTTGTTTCATTGGTCTGAAAGTTAATCGTTTATTTCATTTGTTAAAATATTGACCGTTAAAGAGACTTGGTAGTTTGTGTAAAGCCGTCAAAATGTACGAGTTACTCATTTGTCGTTTTTACCGTTTTCTTGTCTTGGTTGATTTTTTGATGGTATATTTACCATTTTGTCTGCTTTGCGTTTCACCAGTAAGAATAAACAGACCAGTAAACGAGTCACATCTGAGAGTTGACGAGTCATTCCTGTTCAGGTGAAGCTGATGAATCTCCACATGGTAGCAGTGTGATTTATGAATCGTGTGGCTTTCCGTACATACCTGTCATTCGTGATCAGACCATGAACACATTGTTGCTTCTAGAAAACGATCCAACGCTTTACATAAAGCATCAATGTGGACTCGAACAAGGGTATTACCCAGAATCCATTGCTGCGTGGGAAATTTGAAGAGACAGAGCAACGGCTCAAGTGCCTTTTCAAAGGAAAGACGCTCATTTTAAAATGACGGACATTTAGTCGTGCACTGAATGTTTCAGCCTTGATGTAGACAACACATTTAAAATGTGGCCACATAGTTGTTTATAAAGATTAGTAGAGAAGCAGCACAAACGGCGACTGGCTTCTCAGCCTGCGTTGTGATCGATGACTCAACGCTCCCCGTCCCAATTAGGCACACTTGTACACTATGCACTCGAAGCCATACTGCACAGTCTAAGTGCACTTCACAGAAGTGTAGTGTGTGTAATGGGACTGGGTCCAAAAGCAGGATCTGGAGTCTAATTTCCTGATCTTTGGACATCTCTCCTCTGATTGGCCAACAGCAATGCGATTCTACCACCGGCTCTGTTCTTCAACGTTGATGTTCTTATTTCCACAAATAACACAAGCCTGGAGAAGTTCTGCAGTGTGGTGGAGCTGCTAATGCTAACAGTTAGCAGAGACGTTCTCTGGTTTCCTGGATGCTAAACCAACAACAGCCTTCCCCGTCACGAGTCGTCCATGATGTACATCTGTCTGGATTTTCAGATTCTAGAGTTTCAACGTCTATGTTCCATCAGAAGCTACTGCAGGACATAGGTGTAGGAGACTATCTTCATGTTCAGCCTGCATGAAACACTCAGTGACCGATTATAATCTAATTAGGGATGCACCGATACTGGTACCGGTGCCAATACCGATACCAGGAACTGATACCAATGCAGTTGCCTGAAAGTAGCTTCACTATCGTCATTTCTGTTCACCTAATATTTTAGTTTTGTGATCATTTCCATTCATATATTTTAGTTTAATCTACTTCAGTCTTTTCCTGTTGAAAGCAGAGAAGAAAATAAAAGCTGTATTCCAATTCATAGCATATTCTTGTGTGGTAGGAGTATCGGTATAGGCGAGTACTCAGATCCAAGTATCGGTATCGTATCGGTTTGGAAAAACGTGTTATCGTTGCATCTCTAGAAATAATCACCAAATATGGTTTTTCAGTGAAGCTCCCCGACCCCCTCCATGTAAAGTTTCCTGGCTAAAAGCAAAATGACACATCTTTACTCGTTTTCGCAGCCGACCTCGGTTCATACGCAAGCTCTTCCCTTGGTGCTGTTTGAACATTATTTCTAAGTTAGAAGTAATAAGTTACTATGTAACTTCTTTGATACCAGATAAGAATCCTAGTCTCCTCATGGAGCTGCAGATGTTCAGGCCGGTGTTCAGGATTTTAAAATCAACTTCGCTGTGGTCTAAAGCAAACACCTCCCTTCTGATGTACTACTTGCTAAAGATGTGAAAATAACTATAATCAAATACATTTTAGCTGCTTCATTAATGCTGAAGACTAAACATCTGCACCACAAAGTTTACCATTGTCCTCAGTTTAAAAGTTAGTGACGTCATCAGCTGTCAGCACATTCATGATTATAAAAGCCATCAGAGGTCAAAGCTCCAGCTCAGGCACGAACCGGTAAAACTCTGAAGGACGTTTCTGCTACAGCTGCAAGGGGCGAGCCTGCCATGCATCTCACCCAAATCCCACTGTGGGCACTTCCCAGCACGTTATTTTGATGCTTACACTGAATCGTGCTGTTGCCTTGTAGCAGAAGGTTGCAGGTTCCACACCCATCTGCAGGCATTCTGGGTCATGCTTGTGGGGTTTCTACCACCTGTTGGACTGGAGACTTGCCCAGGGTGTCCTCTACCTCTCACCTGGTGAGACACCAGATCCCAGTGACCGTTACTAACGGACGCCATAAAAAAGGAATAAATGTAAATGTCAACAGTAACCAGTGACTCCTGATTAAAATGTACATTCTGATAAAAAGTTTTCATCGTTTAAAACTGCAGGATTAGAAAACGGATTTCATTTTTGACACAATTGCAGAACTTTTGCTGGTGCATGAGAGAGAGAGAGGAGAGAGAGAGAGGAGACAAGACAGACAGAGAAGATATAGCGATAGATAGAGAAGAGATAGAGAGAGAGAGAGAGAGGAGAGAGAGAGAGAGAGAAGATATAGCGATAGATAGAGAAGAGATAGAGAGAGAGAGAGAGAGGAGAGAGGGAGAGAGAGAGGAGAGAGGGAGAGAGAGAGAGAGGAGAGACAGACAGAGAAGATATAGCGATAGATAGAGAAGAGATAGAGAGAGAGAGAGGAGAGAGGGAGAGAGAGAAGATATAGCGATAGATAGAGAAGAGATAGAGAGAGAGAGAGAGAGGAGAGAGGGAGAGAGAGAGAGAGGAGAGACAGACAGAGAAGATATAGCGATAGATAGAGAAGAGATAGAGAGAGAGAGAGAGGAGAGAGGGAGAGAGAGAGAGAGGAGAGACAGACAGAGAAGATATAGTGATAGAGATAGAGAGAGAGGAGAGAGGGAGAGAGAGAGATAGAAGAGAGGGAGAGAGAGAGAGAGAGAGGAGAGACAGACAGAGACGATATAGTGATAGAGAAGATATAGCGATAGAGATAGAAAGAGAGAGGGAGAGAGAGTGAGGAGAGAGAGAGGAGAGAGGGGAGAGAGAGAGTGAGAGAGAGGAGAGAGAGGAGAGGGGAGAGAGAGAGGAGGGAGAGGAGAGAGAGAGTGAGAGAGAGGAGAGAGAGAGAGGAGAGAGAGAGGAGAGAGGGGAGAGAGAGGAGAGGGGAGAGAGAGAGGAGGGAGAGGAGAGAGAGAGAGAGAGAGGAGAGAGAGAGATGAGAGGGGAGAGAGGGAGAGAGAGAGAGAAGAGAGGGAGAGAGATAGAGAGAGAGGAGAGACAGACAGAGACGATATAGTGATAGAGATAGAGAGAGAGGAGAGAGAGGAGAGGGGAGAGAGAGAGGAGGGAGAGGAGAGAGAGAGAGGAGAGAGAGAGTGAGAGAGGAGAGAGAGAGTGAGAGAGAGGAGAGAGAGGAGAGGGGAGAGAGAGAGGAGGGAGAGAGAGAGAGGAGAGAGAGAGAGAGGAGAGAGGGGAGAGAGAGGAGAGGGGAGAGGGAGAGAGGAGAGAGGAGGAGAGAGAGGAGAGAGAGGAGAGAGAGAGAGGAGAGAGAGAGTGAGAGAGAGAGGAGGAGAGAGGGGAGAGAGAGAGGAGGGAGAGGAGAGAGAGAGGAGAGGAGAGAGAGAGTGAGAGAGAGTGAGAGAGAGGAGAGAGAGAGAGTGAGAGAGAGAGAGAGAGAGGAGAGAGAGGGGAGAGAGAGGGAAGGAGAGAGAGGAGAAAGGAGAGAGAGAAGAGGGAGAGAGAAGAGGGGGTGTGTGTGGTGTGTGAGAGTATGTGGAGTGGAGGAGAGTGGTAGTGAGAGGAGAGGGAGGGAGAGAAGAGAGAGAGTGAGAGAGAGAGAGAGAGAGAGAGAGAGAAGAGAGAGAAGAGAAGAAAAGAGAAGAGAAAGAGAGAGAGAGAGAGAGAGAGGAGAGAGAGAGAAAGAGAGCGAAAGAAGAGAGAGAGAACAGGAAGAGAGAGAAGAGAGAGATAGAGAGAGAGAAGCGAGAGAGAAGAGAGAGCTAGAGAGAGATAGAGAGAG